>NC_060172.1:25913398-25983767 GCF_021292245.1 Micropterus dolomieu
CAAGGAAGCTGGTTACCAGTTGGGAAAGGAGTATAATGTCCAGAAGTGGTGAGAGCACTAAGCGTAGCCTATTGCAGCTCGACTGCGCTGCTAGCCTTTGATGCTAACTTCCGAGTTAATTCCGAGTTGCTGCATCAGACATGGGGGTAAGAACAGAGAAAAGATCCTTCAGCAGTTCAGTATGATGGTGTTTTAGTCTCCAACCAAGGGATGCATTGAATTGTGCTTGTAGATATTCTAACTGCTTATCCACATGTCTGACCACCTCTTTTTGTTGCTCCTGAAATGTATTTGTTAGTGCTTTAGTTACTTGTTCCGTATGACTGGTGATTTCTTTCCCCATTTTTTGTAGCTGCTGTTGAATCCCACAGTCAAAATTTATTTCCTCTGGAGGTGGAGATGACAGGCTGAGATCCCCCAATACTGTTGTCCGTGCCGGCAGCCTTTTGGGAAATTAAGGGATGAGCATGCTCAGCAAATTCAGTGAGGTCCATGTCCAAAAGTGAGTATGTTGTGGCAGGCCCAGGATTTCAAAGTGGTGACTCTCTTTTCATTTCACACCACAAGGATTCTGAGTTGTAAGCCATTTTTATTTTCCTTTGTTCTGTTTGTTCCAGAAATAAAGTTTGTTTTATTTAATATTTATTTAACTGTAACTTTGTCATTCAATGCTGTTTTCCATTTGGATGTCCCATTTGTCTTTTCAGTTTTATTATTTTTTTTAAATTTTAAATTTTTTTTAATCCAGGGGTGCTAGTCAGGTCTCTCTCCAGACATTTGATTTTTAGGTTTACTGCACAAATGTCACAAAGGACGCACATATAAAATGTATACCCTCGCATTGAATTATAAAACAGTTTTCTAAGAAAAACCAGCACTCAAAAGTTCAGTTCACAACAAAATTTTGTATTTCATCAACCATCAAAGAAAAGCAAATCTCAAAATAACACAATGCAATCAACTTAAAATGCACATCAAGCCAGTCCAGTTTAACTGAACTAGCAACTTAAATTCAGTCCATCACAAAGTAGGCCTACCAACATAAATTCAGTCCATCACAAAGCAGCACAGAAAAAACAAAGAAAACTGGCCAGCGCAGGAAGTTTTGTTGAACTTAAGACCGGAGACAATAGGTACTGGACGGCTGTGATTATTGTACTCAGCGGTGGTACAGAGGTGGAGTAGTTTGTGGCCGGTACAGTGAATAAATGCAATTGTTGATGACTCCAACGGTTTCAAGGGATTAACTACCTCAGTTTTACCGCTTCATCTAACAAAGAACGTGTTGCTCCGCCCAGAGCCGGTGTTCTGTCGATTTATGCTACCTATCAAGATGTGCTACTTAGAGGTTCTGCACATGCGCACGACCCACAAGCGTGGTCTGTTTCCACACCCATAAATCTGCGCAACCTTGCTGTTGGGCATGCCGTCGAGATAGTGGCTGATCATTAAAGAAAATTATTTGTCTATCAGAATACGCCAACCCTGATATCTTAAATAAAGATGGCATAATATAGTATTTTAACATGATCCCCATCTCCTTACAGTACACATGGAGTGAATAGTGGTGCAATATAAAATGATTCTGTAGTGGGAGCATTATTTGATTGGATATTAATCTATCAGAAAACACTACCCCTGAAATGATGTTATAATATAATAAAAAAACAGACAATGTCATAATACTGTGAGAGTTATAACTTTACCAGCTAAGTGACCCAGGAAAGAATATCCCTCTCAGCTCCCCAGGACAAGTACCTCGCCCTCCAGACCCATCCTTTCAGTTTGACACAAAACCCCCTAAATGGTCCGAAGTCAAGCAGGTAGTAGACAAGGAAAGGTCTGCATCAGCTCCAGGACCAAATATAGAAAAACCATCTGTAGTCACAGTCCTCTTTTAAATTAATTTAACTATCAAGATGTACAGTGGAGGACAGAGCTGTAACCTTACAACTTAATGTCGATCTTTTCTTCTGGAGACTTTCACCGTCACTTTCTGCCGCTCTCTCCCTCACATTCGCTCATCATTTGAAGAACGGGGAGAGGGAGACAGTCATGCATTGAGTGTTACTGGTGCTTACTGATAATCATTAACAAGTGTGAAATTTTAATAGCGGCGCTCATTCATTAAGCAGCGACAGTAGGTTTCAAATAATGTGCTAGAGACTGGTTTTAAGCCCCAAGATCTGTTTTTCCCATCCAAGAACCGATAAGGTGTAACTTCCCCATAGCTGAAGAATAAATCCGTTTTATATCTGTGGAACAATCCGAAAGAGACTTGTGGCAATAACACGAAAGCTGCCTGTTAGTCTTTGTAGTCGTAATACAGCGAATTATATTTGGACCGATTTGGACTAGCGACACAAAGAACTACACCACGGGAGGAAAAAAACAAACACTCTTGAGCTTTGGGGGGGCATTTCAATGAGCATTAGAGGTCGCATTACATGGATGTTGGAAAATACCCATTTAAAATGATTTAACACCTAGAATATAAACTCTAGGTAATTTTAAATGGGTAATTATTTTCCAACGTCCATGTAACGCTACCTCTAATGCTCACTGAATTCAAGACATTTTAAAGGCCTTTTTAAGACCCCGCTGAAACCCTGCAGGACCTCTACTTGACAGGTGCTGTTATCACAGCTGCTCCTTTAATCTGGAGGTCTCAGAGTGTTTCATTGTCCAAGTGACAGAAAGTGACGGTGAATCTCAGGAGAAAATTATTCTGGAAGTAAAAGCACAGTGTCTGTGTGTCAGGTATTAAAAGCTTCAGCTTCTCCAGACCAACAAAAGTCTGTTCCCAAACGGCTGGAGAAAAGAAGCAGGTTAAACATCTCCCCTTCAGACTGGAAGCTGAGCAGGAAGCTAACAGAACATCTTTTAGTTCAATTAATAGAAAGTAACGAGCAGCTGTATTTTATTCCAGCCGACCTGTCCAGCTGAGAAAAGGTGTTCAGCTCCGTCCTGAACATCCATATTTCTGTCACACATAGTGACTTATGTTAGAGAGAATGCAGGTTTGAGGCTTCACTTTTCAAACCTGGAGGTTCCTGCTTGGTGAAGACACAAAGCTGCTTCCTGGTTTCACAAATCAAAACATATTAAAATATTTCCGTGTGGTTTTGAAACGGACCAATCCAAGAACGAGACACAGATTCAGGTTGTCTTCACACAGGTGGAGGTGGGGCTACGTACCGAGGCGCTCCTGAGCCGCTCCTTTCCGGGAGCGAGGCGAGGAGGCCAGAGCCTTACGGCAGGACTTAGGAGGCTTTGTCTGGGAGTCTTCGTACTCCTGCAGGAGGAGGAAGTGATATCATCAGCTGCCGCAGTGATGTCACCCGTCAGTGTGTGAGTGCGTGCGTGTCCTCGTCACCGCTGGCCTGAACGTGCAGCAGAGCCTGAAGGATCGGGGTCTGAGTGAAGAATGGCAGATACAGACACAATCAATCAGCTATCCGTTATCAATACCTCCAGAAATGATCAGTATCTCAGTATATTGTCCTGCTTTTTTTGTCCAATCACATGTCTGCGTTTGGTACAAACAGTAACTGCAATAGTTTAAAGACCCGACCAGAATCTCGGTGACAACTTAGTTGGTTAACTTATATGTCGGCTAACATGCTAATCAGTTTAGCTAGTGGTAAGTAGGGATGAGGATCGAGACCCGGTTCCACAATTTCTCAAAAGCCGAAAATCAAAAAGGTCCGAGCTTATCAATACTACTATCGAGAGTGGTGGGTCCTATAATGTAATGTTATGTGTTGAGCATGCTGAGACGTGATGGATAAGGTAATGTTGGGACAGGGCTGGGACTGTTTATCATGAGGCTGCAGCCTCAGCTGCCCCCGCCGCGCCCAACAGTACACAGAAGCCGTTGCAATTGTTACCACCCATAGAGCGCTTGTCTGCCTGTCTGTTGAGTTCTGAGGAGCGCAGAGCGACCCCGCGGATCCAAGCTGTCTGAAAAAGCCTTTACCTATAAACCCCGTCACAACCATTGAGGGGGAAATGAATTTATAATGTGCCAAGACCTTTAACATAACAACCCCATACAAAGCAGTCTCTTCCGACTTTTTAAATATATCCATAACAGCAGCAAGGAGTAGGCTATGGTTTTTACAAAACGTATAGGCCTAAAAATTCGATGCCACTGGCTGAGATAAAAAAAAAGCAAGCAGGCTTAATCTCTACTTTTACAACAATATTCAGTCTTTTTATAAAATGTTGCTAAACCTAACGCCACTCTCTCCACATGAGTCCAAGCATCACTGGTAGCAGCAGCCAGAGTTTATTTCTATAAGTTTCAGTTGCTGTGCTGCTTCGGCAGATGCTTAAATGAATTCAATCTAGAACTGTTTGCGGTTGTTTCGCTGGTCGCACAAAGTTTACAACGGACAATGTTCTTTGCATCTTAGACTGACACAATAATGGCGGCAGCTACTTACAGCTGTGGAAAGACCTCTCTCCCTTGTTCTCCATTTAGCTAACAGCTAACAGCTGACTTAAACAACGTATGGTCCAGTGCCATGACGTTCAGTAGCGCAGAAACGCAGCGTTACTTGAAATAGTAACTGTAACAATATAACTGTTTTGGAAATAGTAATCCTTTACACTACTTTTTACTGTGAAAAGTAATGTTATTACTGCCCAACATGTTACACAACACTGATGCGCGAGAGCGACTGGGATACATACTGGCAAGTGTGGAATTGGGCATCTGAACGCAAACATCCTCGTTGCTACTCTGAAAGGAGATAAAGTGGAAACACATCAGCCTGTGGATGCTCAAATCCTCTCCATTTCACTCGGGCAGGTAAAGGTGTGTGTGAGTGAGTGCAGGGAGAAGTCCAGGCAAGTGTAAGACAGGTACATTTAGAAATAATAAAAAAATAATGGGAATCTGTGGGGATTAAAACATGCTTTCACAGGGGGTAAAATGTAACAATTTTCCAATAAAGAAATATGCTATTCCAAATAATTATGAAACATTGTTATTACAACTGAACAACAAGTAGAGTAAGATTTTGAATAAACTACACCCAAAAGCTAAGCTTGCTAAACAAGTTTAGCTAGTCTACATACAGTAATGAGCATACTTATTGGTTGTAGAGCAGTGGATAAGACACATGCCTTTGGTGTGAGAGACCTGCGTTCAATTTCAACAGTGACACATCCATCAACGTGTCCCTGAGCAAGACACTTTACTCCTAGTTGTTCCTGAGGTGTGCCACCTTTAACATATGTAGCAATTGTAAGTCGCTTTGGAGAAAAGCATGAGTTAAATGACTAAATTAAATTATACAAGTGGAATACACTCCACCTGGTTCACTTTACTGGCCCCACTGCCCTTTCAGTGCTAAGGTCTACTGACTTTGCTTTGTGTGTATGAGTCAGATGTTACAGCATTATATTGAACTAACTTACACCAAAACTTAAGAAGCAGAGATAAAACAACCAGTAATGTTGCAGCTTATCAATACCAACATTACAGTCTTTAATAATTTAGCCCTGGGGCTCATTTAATACCCATCAATAAAAGAAACATAACTGTTTGTCAAGACCACCACCTATAGCAATGTTTTTTTAACTTAACATTACTGAGACAAGACTGTCAATTTTACATTTACTCATTTGGTAGAGGCTTTTATCCAAAGCAACTTACATTGCAGGAACAACATACAACAAAGCAAGATTAATTTAAATAGCTAACATGACTGCCAAATACACTTTTGAAAGGTCTGTGAAAGTAAATCAGTATGGTAACACTACTTACTCCTAAATAAGAAGTTACTTATTCATGCGACACTAATTTGCCACGTCCTTGTAGGGATGCCTGCAAATTGTTTGGCAGGGATATCCACAGTACATCAAGCTAAAGTTAGCTTGTTTAATGTTAACGTTAGCCAACTCCTCACATGTGGACTATGACATTTTAACTGATATGGAAGATTCCAAATATTAACAAAATAACTAATAACAAAAGTACTCTTCCACGACGACAATATTAACATTACCTCTTGCCAACATGGTCTAGTTTGATATTAACAAGTAACGTTAAGTTACTTAGCTTCTCAATTTAATGGTACATTTAAGCTAGCCATCAGTCACCTTAGCGCTTCGGAATTCTGTTTAAAGAAAGCGTGTTACAGGTGTCGTGCCCAATGATGTTCGAGCTTCATACCTCAAATAATTATTGGCGCCAAATGATGGTAAAATATGAAGGGGGCGTGGCGTGAGCGAGGGCTCTAGGGATCTAGGCTGAATTCAGTGGGTAAAACATAGGGCCTTTCTCAATCTGTGTTCTTGTCTGTGCTTGTGTTTTTGTGAAACGTCATCTTTCGTGGCCCAAGTACTGTCCCAATACACAAGTTTGCATTTTGGCCAGAACGGTTAAAAATCCCAGAAAATGTTCTTGACACGGCCATTTTACCGAGGATGCATCGGCTGGTAACTTGTGTGAACTTGAAGACAGAGATATCCCAGCATTCATTTCGGCATTCAAGGGAGGGGCTGAAAGAAGCTGAGAGAGAGGCCAACAACAGAACGTTTTGTACTATTTTCGTACGTTATTTGATCACTAAATCCACTTCTGAGAAGGTTTGAGGCGAGAAATCAACTGTGTAGACGTTAAATATTGGCAGTTTTACTAAAAATGATGGCGAATCTAAAATGTGCTCAAACATTTTCGGAGTTGTGACGCTCCGCAACCGTCATCGGGGGTACCTAGCGAACCAGCCCGCGGGGGGAAGCTAACGAGCTGGCTGGCCAGATCAGCTCACAGAGCCCTCAGACACGCAGACCACTGCAGCTAACACAGCAGAGTCCAGAAACAACAGCAGAGTAAAGACCCACAGCTGTTGTTATTCTGTCATTACATTCTGAGCAATTTTGTAAGATTTTAATTTAAATCAAGAGAAATCTTGATGATGTACAGAAAATCTGGTCTTGTGAAACTTCGGAAAAAATTATCAGAAATAGGATGAAAGGGACTGTTTTTTCTTTATTATTATTAATATTAATATTATTATATTAAACATTACATTGCTAGTGTACAGTAGAGTTGTGGTCACAGTATTTGCTTTTTATTTGCTTTTATTTTATATACATTTTTTATGTATCTTGGTAAGTTAAAACCTACAATAAGCTCTCTGAGCTTTTTGTTTTGGGGATAAAGCCTTGCTGTTAATAATAATTAGAGCAATGCAGGCGCCCTCTGTGCTGGGGGTATTGCACAATACCAGCAACAATGCATCGTCTCAAACATTGCATTCTTCCAAGAACGACTAGCAAGAACGTTCTCCCCAAGAACACAAGTCCATTCTTTGCATTCTTGGTTTTGAGAAACACCACAGATTTTTAATCACGGCTGTGCTTACAAATGTGTTGCAGCTGATTGGTAAACACCTCTGACAAGCCCACCAAATGGGGAAGCCTTTCAATGTTGATTGAAAAACTGTCAATTAATAGTGATGGGCAAAGCGAGGCTTTGTGAAACATTGTCTGAAGCAATTGTGCCGGAATTGTGTCGAGGCTTCGACACACTTCGACACCCGTCTCCACGGTGACACCTACTGGTCACTTTTGATATCGACACATCTTGGTAATGTTTAATTGAAACAATGACTAACCTGCTTTTACAATTCTAAACGCCTGTGGCGTTTTTTTGGGGGGGGGCAACAGGGGCCAGTGCCTGTAGCCCTTGGAACCCCCTATGGCCCCCCCTCTGAACGAAAAGTCTAAGGCAGTCCGAAGGAATTAACGGCCCGTGGGCCACATCCGGCCCGAAGCAACCTCCATGTGGCCCAGCACATGATCTAATATAGCCTATATGACAACAAAAGTACAGGACGTGTATAGTGTATGAAAGTATCTAAAGAGTGAGCCACTGTAGGCTATATCATTCCTTCTTATCTCTGTTGTCTCACATTTGTTATATGTCAAGAATTGTATTCAGAAATATTCAGCTGTTTTGGGGCAGAGTCGTTTTTTTTTTTCGTAATTGCCATCACCAGCCTTGGAAAAATTTGGTCACATGGAACATTTGTTACTGGCAAAGATCAAGTCAGATCAAATTAAAGAAATTTGCAGGATGACCCTGCATTAATCTGCATACATGTAAGCGTTTGCAGGTGTTTGCGGAGTTCATCGCTTTACAAGTGTTGAACCTATGCAACTAATTCTACTGCGAGCTTGAGAGATACACACCACAACTGATTGCCCTGTACAGGCAGAAGGCCAAGAGAGCAGAGGCCCTGCAGAGATCCTCAGGATTTATGACCTTCAGGTGAGTTTAAGATTACCTTTGCCGTAGCAACAATGTTGATCACATAATGGTCAGTCAATACAGATTGGGACCTCTGTACTACAATAGTGATATTTGATTATGATATTGTCTTGTGATGACCAGGAGGATAGAGCCATCTACTTTCAATTGTCATTTCTCATTTGCATTTATTTTTGTATTTTAAGTTTTCCGGTACATGATCACTTTAAAAGCCATTTACAAACTTATTTTAAAGAGGTGGTATTATGCTTGTTGGCTTTTTCCCTCTCCTTTACTGAGTTATATAACTTTTTTGTGCATGTAACAGGTTTGCAAAGAAAAAGCCCAAAGTCCAGTCCAAAGGGAGTTCCCATCTCCCACAGAAAGCTCTGCTCTGAACCGCTTGAAAACAGCTCGTTAACAGCTCGTTTGTAGTCCAGCCCTTCACTTCCTTTACTTGTGATGTCACAATGAAAACGCGTCATGAAGCTTGCCAAGCAGCTTGCGGGGGTCAGGCACGCCCTCAAACCAAGCTAGTCTGAGCAGAGGCCCTTTGGCTCCAAATGCCTTTGTTTGGGTTTCCATTGTAGAAATGTTGTACCTGTACCTCCTTCCAGGTTCCAAGCGAGCTGAGGGATACTAAAATGTAAGGGTGAAAACAGACTGACTGCCGATTGGTCAGAGAGAATCGTCACTATTCACTGCATCATCATCGCTGCTGCACCAGACAGAGGCCAGCAACAGAAAGTTTTATATTTTACAGTTTTCGTATGGAATTTCATCACTAAATCCACTTCTGAGAAGTTTTGAGGTAAAATCAGCTGTGTAGATTTCGAATATTGACAGTTTTACGAGAAGTGATGGCGGAACAAAAATGTGCTTGAATATTGTCGGAGTTGAGGAGCTCCGCAAGTGGCTGCGGGGGAAGCCTGTACCAACCCGCGGGAGGAGCGTGTGAGGCCGGCCAGCCTCCCGCTCACAGAGCCCTCTGCTCCCGCCGTCACACAGACCGCTGCAGCAACAACGGCGAGGAAAACACAGCTGGAAGGTTTTCATACCGCTTATCTGTCTTTACATTCTGAGTAATGTTGAAACGTTTTAACCGTAGATATATTTTAAGAGCTGGTGTGTCTGTCGCATTGAACATTACGTCGCGGCAGTTGTGTGTGGCGTAGCTAGGACGACAAGCTACGTACCTACGTACTATCTCTGGGTACTACCTGCAATGGAAAACAGAGCAGGGCCGAGTCGAGTCGAGTCTATCGATTAGCGCTATGGTAGCATTTTTCAGCAAGGCAGCATAGATCGTCAGAACACCGGCAACAGTTCAACGTTTAGTCCTGATTGTAGGATGTGGAACAATGACGCTGTGTGGTTGTGGACTTGTGAGTAACTTATACCATCTGCTAGGTTACGGTCGCAGTCCGAAGCGGCTTTGATTTGGATCAAATTTGGATTTGATCTGACAGTTTCAGAGACACAAACAGAGAGAGATGTACTATAGGCCTTCTCCACAAGCGGCTCACCTGCGGTTGTTACCACAGAATCGTGGGTGAAAAGGTTCAAAACGCGAGCTGTGTTTTTTGGGCAATAAAACATACGGCTGACAATGAAAGTCTTTTAGTAGTTGCTGCTGGATGGATTTGTTGTTACTGCTATCACTACTTACTGCTGTTCCACTTTATGGCTTGATGTGCTGTAAAAATATTTGTATAAAAATAATTATTTTAATTGTCAATCAAAGAACAACACGAGATACACATGACGTGCCACCCGACCCTCCAGTGAACCTGCTAGCGGAGGACTGTCGTCTTCAAAACCTACAATGTAAGTACTCAGTGTAATCACAGAACTCTCAATATCAACAAGTAATATGAAATGTTAATGTAATGAAATGTACTACGAAAAACCAACTCGAATACCTCTTCCAGCAACTGACAGGTTTAAAGAGATGAAAGGATAGGTTTGCGTTTTTTTTGTTGTCTATCTCAAAACATTGTTAAAATATGATGTGTATAGTGAAAAGGTTACTGTTGGCTGTTAGCATCCCCTTCATAGATGTCTGTGAAGGTTCTCAGTCATCCAGGCCATAGTTATCCAACGAAGGTTGAGGTCAAAGGCAACTGTTTCGTCCCTCCTCCAAGAGACTTCTTCAGTTCTGACTGACTGGTAGGGAAACTCAGCTATTTAAATTCTGTTGGATCGTTAGCTAGGATTGTCGATACCGCTGGTTCGTTAGTGCTCCTGGCTGTAGCCATGGCCAAATTATTAGAAAGTTGGGACAAATCCACTCTTCTCCTTGATGAAAAAATGTTTCCCAAACCTCCCAAGACCTGGGCTTTGATTCTGTGTATTTATAAAGTAGCATTGTCTTTGAACAGGGCGTACTTTTAGAAAAAAATGAGTATGTGTACCCAATGTGTAACAAAGAAGAAACAGACATCAGAACATGGCTGGCAAGTGACCCTAGAGGGCACAGGCCTGTGCCCACTAATGAGGACAATAGGTCTAAGTTGAACAGACTGAAGTATGTGGTGCATGGATCTCAAAACCTAAATTCCCCATATTAGGACACAGGATTTTAGGAGGCTAAGTTAAGTTGAAGCTAAACAAAGCTTAAGCAGTCTAGTTAAAAAAAAAATAAAAACATTTATGCATATTTAGCGCTCGACAATAACTGTGGCCCAGTGGCCTGGGGCCAGTCAGAAGTAACGTTGGGACAGCTGAACTAGCAATTCACTGGGCCGATCGTGGCTGTAGATGGATTTCTGTCCCTAAGCAGTACACTTAACCCTTAGTTGCTCCAGAGGCGTGCGACCTCTGACATATATAGCTATTGTAAGTAGCTTTGGATGAAAGTGTCAGCTAAATGAATAAATGTAACATTTACAAACTCCTGAAAGCACTTCTGAACTGTCCATCTATATATAAGTTTACAGCGAGGGATATAAGCAAAGGTTTCTGCTCAGTGTTCTTTTTTTATATTGTTCCATTACCTCTTCTACGTGACTTAACAATTTGCATATTGTGGGATTTCATATTTTAAACAATCTTTATTAGCTATCTTTATTTCTTATGATTCCATAAAAGTTGAATTTCTTTTATTTATTTATTTTAATTTATTGGTTGGCATTCATTTTTTTTCTTACTCCGCATTTAAAGCTCCCTTTTATATTATAGAAGTAAAAGTGCCTCTGATGGAATAAAATTATGCATAGTCGTTTTTTTCACAAAACACAGTTAAGTAAGTAGTAAAAGGAAATTTTGTTTAGCTCAAAGGACTTTGCTCAATAGATTCAAGTTATTATCACTTAACACCATTCTGATTGTTTAATAAAGAGAACTTGAACTGTAATAATGGAGTTGTATTCATATTTTTGAGGACTACTATCTGAAAATGGGCATTTAGTAAATTTAAGTTGACTAACAGTAATTTTCTTGAAGAAGTTTCTGTATTTGAGTCTAGCACAATACATTTTTTCAAGTAGATTTCCCTTAGAGTATAGGTTCTGCACAATTACATTTATTGAGTAAAGAAAGTGGCAGCTTGAAAAAAAATACTATGAAACTTTACATTGGTTGGTGGACTTTGTTCCTACACTGTCACAATTGACAACATATTACCTGAACTACCTCCCACTGAATTACTTCACACACTGTAATTTAACTAAATTTTAAGTGTGGAGTGAATCCACCACATCCACAGATAACTTTGGTGTCTGTGTTAAAACCTCTAATGAAAAATATGAGGGGAAACTGTAACTGTATGTTTATCTTACAGACCGACAAATAGTGACACTTTTTCTGCAATTCCCATTAACGTCAGGTTGTGTTGCAGATGTGCTTTAGACTTTATCTCGCAACCGTGGGTGCAATAACCCAAATAAATACTGTAGCTCACAGTTATTCAGATGGATTTCAAACATGTGCGGAGCTCCTGTTCCAGACCAACTTTGAGATAAGACTCACAGCATTCAGTACAAGTTGACATTTAGACAACCTTCAATAAAATGTTATCTGGATGATACGGTCTTACTTGCATTGCTTCTCTATGTAAATGTACATGTCAAAAAATTTCAATTTAAAATATTTTCCAAATTTGATTGAAATGAAACAAACCCAAATACCCAGAAATCAGTTGACTGATGTAACTGTATATGGGAGATTGCACATGACTTACACCACGTTTTACCATCCGCATCATGCAATGATGCACAGAAGTGGACACTAATGTAGTGATGTACAGTAGTAGATATGTATGCTGCCCACCAACATTGCACTATTCTAGTCGTTATTTATTGTTTTGCTGTAATTTTTAACAGTTACTGTTATTTTTAACTGTTATAGTTGGCGCCTTGAGTACTTTTATTGTGTTTGTCTACTGTCTGTGTCAAGATGGATGCCTCTACTGCAAACCAAATCTACCTGCGGGTACAAATAAAGAAACATGAATTTGAACCTGACATAATTTAGCTATTTAGATATAGGCATAGATATTTGTTGTTACACATATAGGCAATGCAGCATGTCCCTACAGGAACAGGAAATGCAAGGCAAACCGATAAGTGTGATCTGTTAGACGGCAGTTGAATGATAAGCTTTTGTCTGCAGCACTTTCAACAGCTTTAGAGTATAAATATAACTATTAAGACATCATAGATCAGCCTTTAAAAATGCACCTCATTCACCTTTATTATACATGGTTGATGCATTGTGGCAGATCACATTATCACGATTAAATCCCCTAAAAGACTAAGAGGACACACAGGATGCTGCAAGGTCACTGTATACTTTATAGGACTATTCTTAGTCTTCCCCTCTGCATGTCAACCAAGTCAGAGTCTGATTTTCACTTGTTAATTTGAAAAGACATGCGGCCCCACGTGTCTTGTGGACACTTTCATCAATGCTGAACAAAATGTTTTAGCAAAACACTGAATGGGAGAAATGAGGCAAACACCAAAAATGTTAACAGATGTGAAGTCTCATTAAAGACTGATCATCCCTTCAGTGTCAAAGTAGAAATTATTTTTTAAAAGGTTATATTTAGGTCATTCGCATGAGTTTTGAACAATATTTTTCAAAACCTTATTTGAACCTCTGTAAGAATCTGGATGCAAAATGTGTCAAAACACTTTTTTTGCTCACACAACAAATCTCAGAGCAGCCTTACCTGTCCCAAAAATAACAATATGTGGCATCTTTGGCTGAGATATGTAGTGACTGAAAAGCCTAAAAATAAAAAGACTGAAAAACAAAATTGGGTTTAAGAGGTCAGGTTGTCTTCTTCAATTGACACACATCTCTCTTATTCAAACATATCTATGAAGTCTAATTAATTATTATTATTATTATTAATTATACATATTTGGATACTCGTGCGATACAATTAATCATCCTGTACATTAAAACAATTGAATTAATGATTTACCAAATAACTGACTGTTAAACAGATTATGCAATGACTACGCATTTGTCTGTCTTCACCAAAACCACTGTAAACCTTGTTCCTTGTCTATATCCTCAAAAGTTTCACAAGAAGAGCGCTTCGAGCCTGTTGTCTTGGTGTTTTCCGTTTCCTTGGTGTGGTAGATCACCCTTTGGAGTTGGCTGCTCAGTCTGTGGAGTAACCCACGATGGGTTACCTTTGTAGACAAGTGACACCTCACTTGGGGTATTTGACAAACTGACACTCACTGATACAGAGTGTCAAACTCAGCTTGTCAAATACACTAAGTGGGGGGCCTGATCTCGCAAAATCAAAGATGGCTCTGTAGGATAAATGAACAAGACACTGGTACCACTCCAACCAAAAATTACCAACAACATGCACATATTTCCCTTTTTACATGAATGTATTGTTTTTTGGTACACAACATTTTAGAAATTGGATACCAATCTGTTACCTGAGGGTTCAGATCTGTTGATCTGGCTTCAAGCAGACGAGTCCAAGCGCAACGCTCCTCTTTCTCTCACAAGAGTTCACAATGATGACACTGTGCACAAGACTTTTGGTTTGACCATTGAGCTTTAACGCTGCAAAGAGGAAGTCAAAACAAGGAAGATAACTGCAAAGCTAGCTCGCAGGAAATATGTGGAAATTAAGTGTCAACATGTCATGGTTGTGAAATGCTGTTGAAGGCTTTCGTGGCTCACAGCTTTTGAGATAATGGTTTCAGCAGTTTTGCTCTCCTTTTGTGGCATGTTCTTACTATTGTGTTCAGAACATGCTTATGGAACTTTACAGGTTTATAATGCTAAAAAATAAGTAAGTAGTACCTTTTAATTAATGAAAATATGAGAGTCTGGAGTATATGTGGTATTTTATGGTTACACTTAAACTATGAGATCAAATAAAGTACCATGGTCTGTTGTATTATTCTGTATCACACTATTCTTGATACAGTATATGCATGGATGACAATGTCAGTAATATTTTTATCTAATTCTGCAACATAGCTTCATGTGCTCCTTCACTCCTTCAAGAGCAGTCATCAGTGTTTGGTCTACACTGCTCATTAGTGGTCTCTCAGTTTACCCCCCTGTGCACGGAAGCTACAAGGAAAGCCTTCACGTAGTGTGGGGCATCGCTTTAATGTTTACACTGAGCACCCAGCAACTTCCTGTCAGTCTATGTAACCAGCCCACCCAGCAATCAGTCCCTGTAATGACTTCACAATACCTGCTGTTCTAAACTTCCAACGAGCACTCTGTGAACTCTATTACTGCCACTTTTTATTGCTACACTACTTAACATTACCCATATTTTTTTTGCAACGGGAAGAATGTACTATGCACACTGCTGTGTAACTTCCTCATGTTACTGGGACCAATTCACCATGAATCTCTGACTGGACTTCCCTCTACAGCCACAGCTGTACTGTGCGTTGAGCTTCCTTAATACACTAACTGACTGAACATTGAATATACTGTGTACCAACTGTTGTTGAGTGGAGTAAACTGTTGTTCTCGTGGGTGCTCAGCTGTTTAATGTGCCTGTATGTACCAGCCTAATCAAAATCTCTTTGCAGTAGCATGCAGGGGAGGTAACACCAAGGCCAGTGGGGTAGAGAAAAGAAAAGGGCTGGCTGTGATGAGTTCTGTCGTGCACCATGCACTTTAGAATCTCCTATGACCAAACTTTACAATGATTCTTGTCCATATACCTCCATCAGTAAGGCACCTGCTCCCTGATACAGCTCCGTATGTGAACCACCTTCCCTATATGCTAAGGTTTGCAACATATGCATGTTACATGCATACTCATGCAAAAAATATGCAAATTTACAATTACATACCATCTACATCTGTAAAATGAAATAAATGTTGCTTTAATGTGTAAACTATAGTAGTACTAATAGTAGTACATTAGGCCTACAGTGTACTATAGTATAATATAGTATAGTGTAATAGTATAGTGATGTGTAGTATAATACAACATAGTATAATATAGTACAGTAAAGCACAGCATAGTATAGTAGAGAGTAGTATAGTATAATATAGTATATTATAATAGTGTAGTATAGTCTGCAGTGCAGTGTAACATAGTATAATGTAGTGTAGTATAGTGTAATATAGTATAATACAGTAGTACAGTACAATGTCGTATAGTGTAGTATAGTACAATATCGTATAAGACAGTATAGTATTTTTTATACTCTAGTATAGTACAGTATGTTAGAGTATAGTGCAGTATAGTATAGAGTAGAATAGTATAATATAATATAGTATAATGTAATAGTATAGTCAGCAGTGCAGTGTAACATAGTATAATGTAGTGTAGTATAGTGCAATATAGTATAGTATAATGTTGTATAGTGCAGTATAGTACAATATTGTATAAGACAGCATAGTATAGTATTTTTTATAGTATAGTAGAGTATATTAGAGTAAAGTGCAGTATAATAGTATAGTGTAGTGACATGTAGTATAGTACAAAATAGTATAATACATTATAGTGTAGTACAGTAAAGTACAACATAATAAAGTATAGTATAGTACTGTTTTTTTATATTTATATATAGTACTATAGTATTATTATAGAATAGTACAGTATATTGGAGCATAGTATATTACAGTATAGTGTAACGTAGTATAGTATATTGTAGTGTAGTATACCATAGTACCATATTATGAGGATTAGATTAGATTTTCATGTAGATAATGGTCAAATGTTGTTGGTCACTTGTTGGTTATTTTCATATTGAACATCATTTTAATACTATACTTATATTTTTTATATTTTAAGGTATTAAAATTCCAGTCATTAGACAAAACCCTAGTTTGGTAACATACAGAGCAAGATGTATATTTGGTACTTTGAGAATAAGATGTTGTAGTAAAGACTTGAAAGGCAATGGGATGTGGGTAACGTTCCCATCTAACAACCTGACAACCCGATGAAGAATGAAGCGAGGAAAGCTTTTGACAGTAGTCATGACTCATTCTATGCAAAACACTGAAGTTTATACAACAAGTTTTGTTCATAAAGTACGACTCATGGCTGCTTATCTCTAAGTGGCAGTTCAGAGTGTGAACCATTTCAACACCCTTTGCAGGCCACTAATACCACAAATATAGGGGAAGTGGAGATGAAAAAACACCACCTCCCTTTGGTGTTGAGAAAGAGATAGTTGATTTTCATCAAGTCGTTCAACGAGAATGACCTGAACTTCCTATTGCAATAAAGCTAAAAATTCAGTTAACCTAAGGATTTATTTAGCTACCACAAATAACTGAGTTAATAATGTATAAGCAACCACAAACAGAAATGTGAAGTGTAACTGTCCATACTGAAAACAATAATCATTTTCAGTTCTTTTTAATTTACTATACTACTGATAAAATGCTTTAACATTTTAAATGCTGTTGCACTCAGGGGGTAGGAGCCTGTGCTTGTGAAATGTGCTCCCGTTTAAATGTGAGAGGCAGAATCTGTTTGCATCTGCACCCATGTTTATAGGTTTTAAACTACAAATCAGAGTTTATTTTCTTGCCTGTCAGTCACTTGGTTTATAACATATTTGAGTTAAGAGTCTAAACCTGAATGCTCTAAGTAGGATTTCAGAAATGTGACATATAAGTCTTTTTTTGAGAGGGAAAAACAAACTCTGGAAGGAATTTCAGTGTTTACCTGAATCACTTTCAAATTGTTGCCCTATCACCCTCATTGCAGGCTGAGGCTAAACTGCCACCATGTGGCCCAATGCAAGACTGCATTGCAAGAAGTCTAATAGCAGGTGTGGCAGTAACTTTGTATTAAATCTTGTTAACCATAGGGCTAAATGGCAGTTATAATAGTAATCGCTGTAAAATGCAGAAACAATCAGGAAAAGGAAATACAGTTTAATTTGAATTTTATTCATTTTTTATCCTTGGTGAAAGGAAGACTTGAAGCAGCAAGATCTGATGAAAAACCTGGGAAAGGCACTGTCTGTCAATTTACTTTTAATTCATTATATCCGTCGTTTTTGCTTTAAGACAAAATACCGAGTAGCATCTTTTAATTTCTTTTTCACACATGATGAGTTAAAATTATACTTGATTCTTAAAAGAAGGCTGTCAATACATGGCGCTTCAGGTAGAACATACATTGCAGCATTATAAACGTTATTATCAAAGGCATGGAAAGGTATCCAAAATAGCAACAACTGCATTTTTATATTTCACAGCAGATCCAAGAACAACGGGCAAGAGTACTGTATATCAAAATGCATCTTGGTACAAATGACAAATGTTCATTTAATAAGAGGAATCAAAATCTAAAAAGAAATATGAATCACTAAAATACATTCACTTTGAACTTGCAAAATAGTGAAAATCTTTCAAATGCTAGTTACTAAATATCTGAGAACAAGCCAAACCCTTTGCACAACTGAATACCAAAATGGACAATGGCACAAGGAAGACCTTCATGTTAATTTTTCTGAAAAATGTTTTTCCTGGTTAATGGTATATTCCGCCTTTAGCAATATACCATGAACAGAATTTCCTGTAGCAGCTGGCTTTGCATTGGTCCTATCCACAGGGTGTTGCTTGTTCCATCAGCTTACTATCACAGCAATGAGCTGTTCAATTAGTTTACAACAAAATACTGTTATCAAAATGCTGCGCTTTCTGAACAAAAACTATCTTTGACTAGTACGTCTAAATTTTATAATACAAAAATATCCTCAGAGGTGGTCTGTTTCACCTTCCACAATTTTATCTATCTGAAAATCCAAATTACAAAATACACAAATGTAATTAAATACATAATAGTATATAAAAAATGCATGCATTGGGAATTGTGCCCATCTAGGACAGTTAAGTCTATTTCGCAAAGGTGAGCTAAGTTTTTTCCAGTGCACGTTTAATGAAATTATTGTATTTATGCATCAAATTCTGTGAAGATTTTGTGAAGTTTCCTTGTCCCACATGAGCATTTAAGAAGAACTCCTTCTGCTGTACTGGTTATGTCAATGCAAAAAAAGCAGGGAAATAAAACCAGGATAAAACTCCTAAAGGTACAGTACAATCAATTTCAAATGTCTGATCAGTTTTTTTTTAATTGAATGATGAATCAAGTTTAGAAGAAAAGTGACAAATAAAGGTTTCTACAGATGTGGGCTGTGTAGATATATAAATATAGGCAATGCATATTTTTTATTTGATTTTGCAGGTAGCATTACAACCTATTCAGTGAGCACAGACTAAAAAACATCTAGCTTGAGATTAAAAGGATTTTCAGACACCAGAGTTGCATCAGTTGCATTATAACAAAAATGTTTGTGTTTTTTTTAAATGACAGGGAGTCTGATTGTGGCTACCATATTGAATAAAGTTTGTTTCAAATATTGTACAAGGCAAACATATGATAGGAGTTTAGGTTATGCCATATCCAAGTTAATTCTGTCTATGTTCTTCTGACTTGTTACTCTGACTTGAAGGTGTTCAGAAATGTAAAAACAGACAAAAAAATCTACATGAAATTGATCTTTAATATCACCTTTGTGAGTGGGTGTAAATACTGTATGATTTGTAACAGTTGTCACATTCTGAATACAGTCAAGTAAAGTAAATAAATTTGTAAATTTGCAAAGAAAAAAAACATTACTGCTCAAATTAATGCTCCACACAGACAGATTACAGTGCATTTGGTTTTAAAACTACAGGCAACAGAATATGGGAGCAACATTACTGTCCGAAAAAATCAAACTTGCTGTGAAGACCAGCTGCATGTGTACATATGAAACATGTCTACAGGCAGTTTTCAAATTAAAATTTGGATTGGTCTGTGTGCCTTTTATTTTGTAATCATGATACAAAAATGTGACAGAAATATATAAAGAAATTAGAAATGCTTACTCAATGAGCCATGAAATTAGGCGTGTCCAGTACTAATATGCTACATAAACCTCTTGTGAGGAATGTACTAATAAAATACAGTATGTCCCTTTTCAACCAGTGACTTGCCTAAATTCAAAGTTAAGAATGATAACCAATGGAGTTTTCCAGATCCATATTTGAACATTGTGCTGTGCTTGTGCAACCATGCGATGCTGTGGATCTGATTTGTTTAGGTACAGAGGAAACCGCTTGAATGAGGCAGGACTGCAGTCCAGGCAAGAATGGCCCATCTGTATGAGCTTTTGAATTGGTGAATGCAGACATCACATGCATTCAAATTCATCAATGCGCTGTTTGGTGTTTCCTGACCGGATCTGTCTGAGGGTCTTGTACTTGTCTCGTCCTGCCTTCATGTTCTCTGCATGGATGACGTCATTCACTGTTTTCTTGGTCTCGTCCCGAGCATTGGCCAACTCTGAGCTTAAAACCTGGCAATACAGTCATCACAGAATTAAAACAACTCATACACTAATATGACATGCAGTCTTACCCCTGAATGTGCAAAATATCTGACAGATCATATTAATGTTATATATGAGATACAATCGAAGACTTACAAGTAGATGTTTCTGCAAACGTTCGTTCTTCTCTGCCTCGGTCATCCGCTCCTCTTCACTGCGGTCCTTGTACGTGGCAGCAGAGGTGAACTCGGCGCTGGCCTCAGCGCTGCTCTCGTCGTTCTCATCGTGCTCATTCTCTGCGTTGAGGGGCTCCTGAATGTGAGCCGCCATCACTTTGTTTTTAAGCTCTTCTTTGGTCTTCTCCAGGTCGTCTTGCACCATGGTAGCCTGACAGAACAGACAATGCCAATTAGGTGACACGCTTGCTACAATTTCGACCAAATCCTTGTTAATTAGACAAACAGACAAAAATGCAATAGTCCAAAACAACTGACAGACAATTATTTATAATTTGTAATTTTTTAAAATAGTACTGTTTTTCCACTGGCCAAACAAAAGTCTACAGCCATGCTAGCAGCTCTTGTACTTAGGTATAGTGGTACTCAAGCAAAATGCAAATGTCAGCATGCTAGCATGCTGACAATGACGATGCAAAAATGCTACTATGTTCATGTTAGCATGCTAACATTTGCTAATTAGCAGTTAAAAAAATGTAAAGTTGATGACAATGTGAAATGTCATTGGTTTTGGGGGATTTGGTTATAAAACCAAAATATTGAACAGATTGAAATTTTGACCGGATGACGGCACCAGATGACAAGTTAAGAAATCGTCTAAGTTATTACAATTCCTCCTGCGGGGAACATGAATGTCTGCACCAAATGACATGGCAATCCATCCAGTAGTTGTCGAGACATTTCCCTAAAAGCCCAATGTGGCCTCATGGTGGTGCTGGAGTAAAAGTCAGTGAATAATCAATCAACAAAAGATGAACTGACTCATCAATTCAGCTCTTCCCTGCTAGCTGTGCAACATAGTTTATATTGTTTTGGACACTAAAAGATGACAACTTGTGCTACAAAATGAACAGAACAGGCATTAAAGCCCCTGAGAAAGAAGAAGTAAAAAAACATTGGATTTTCTTCTTTTCTCTACTACTTTTTTAGTCCTTACATACTTTGGGGATACATACAGTAAATGTATAGACATTTATATATTACAGTAAATACATTATAAACCAGAGTGCTTGTGCTGTGAGCTGGTAGGAATAAGATCCGTCACCCCCACTAACTGCATAAGTCACACTGCCCCGAAAAAATGAAGGGGCTGGACTGGCACACAGGGTATTTTACCAAAAAAAGACATCAGACGAGCTGCTTTCACCCCTCCCCCAAATACACACAACAACAAGACCTCGGGAATGTCTGTCCTCACTGTGTCAGGGAGGGCCTATGTGATCAGCAGAATATCAGAAAGTAATGAGGTCTGATGATGAGTCATGTATGCCAGGTCCACATTAAGCTCATTTTGAATGCCAGTGTTGCTGACCACATGACACAGGTGCCATTATCGTTATTTATTCTGTCTAATGACTTCCCAAGTACAAAATAGTGAGTGAAGCAAAGCAGACATTACTGTTCCCCTTGGTTAACACATGGCATTCATGAGCCACGGCAAAATCACTACTTTATACTTGTTGAGAAAAGTATTCCAATAACTGAAACACAATATAAGCCTTTATGGAAAGGGTACAGAGCAGATTTTTATTCTGAAAGTAACCTGGCTACCTGTCTCACTCGTCACAACATGATGGCTGTAATGCATACATTGTAGTTTTTTAGAAAGAAGAAGACGAAACATACTTTTGTACCTGTGCATGTAACTACTGATTAATGCTGCTATGGACTTTTCAGAGCGATCTGGTTATGAATCTTTTTTTCAATGACATGCACAAAGCAAACACTTTCATTTCATAGCATCAGTTCTAAAGATGTGTGCAATACAGTATGCTCCTTTGTACTTTCATTTTCAACAACTGTGTCACTGCAATCAAACTAAGTACCTAGACCAGTGGTCGGCAATAGGCGGCCCGCGGGCCAGAACTGGTATCTGATATAATAATAAACACTAGACAATAATAGACAATAATATAACTAATATCTGCTTTGATAGCAGAAAAAAAATAAAAAAATAAATTGATTGCGGCTGGTGCTGAAATAGATCTCAGTCATGACAGATACAGTTACTCACACACAATCACTTCCTCTTAAGTGATTGTGGCCGTAAAATAAAAGCCTGAGAATGTTTATATGCTTTATGTTGAGTTTAGTGAAAGCTTTTATTTTGAAGAGTTCTGAAGGACATTCAAAAGAGTCTCTGGTGCTTCTCAAGCCTCTTAATTGCATCCACGTTTCCCTTCCTTGCGTCTTTTCCTTGCGTTTCCTTTCCTTTTAGTCCCACACACCAGTGATGCATGGAGGAAATCAAGCCAGGAGAGAAGGAACAGACATGATTTGAGATGTCCTTTCCTCCAAAGCGTCACATAAAGCTACGTCCATTTCTGATGACGGTGGCAGCTGATCACAGATGGATCAGCTATCAGTCGGCTCTAACAGCTGTAGAGACTTTTGATGGAGTTTGTGTCTACATACATGTGCACTGTTACTAGTAAAGTATCACAGTTATCAGTGCAGAGCAGCATGATTCTCTGTTACCTGTTTAACAAACACCTGCACATGAAAAATTATAGGTTATTCATAGCCTATGTCCTGCTCAGAGGCACAGGATCATTTCTACTGGCACAATGCTGATATTATCTGCATTTATATTTGCTGATTCTGATTGTAAATTCGTTATTGAATAACCCAGAATATGATCATGGTGTCTTGGGATTTATTAGCCTAAATGTTTAAGGGAAATTGAAATGATGTAACTTGTATCAAAGGTGACGCTCACTGACGCTTTTTTTTTTAAACGCAGCAGCGCTTTCATTCACACTTTCATGATTTTACTTGCAGAGCCGCCAGCTGCTTTCATCAAATGCTTTGCTCACTTCATTAGATACTTTGGTGCAGTTTAGTGACTTGTCCGACTCCTTACGTGTTACTATGTTGAATAGAAATGATGAGAAATTATGTAAAACATATTTCTTGCAGACAGACTCCGACTCTCTCTGACTTTAATTGTCTCCATAATACAAGTTGATGGGAGAAATAAAAAAAAAACTCTTTCTAATAAATAAATAAAGTTGTGTGGGGGGCTTTTGTTGTTCAGACCTACAATGAACACATTTTAACAAGATAGTGAATCATAAAACAACTCAAATATAAGACTTTGCAGCGATACTTTTTAGTTTAGTTTAATGTTATCTGTCCTGATGTATCAGATCAGTCCGATCAGCTGCAGCGTCCAATCAATATAACGGCTACCCTATAAGGGGGCGTGTTGGTCAGTAAAAGACACTGGTGTATCCTTGCTCATAGCTCCTCAGAGATCGCTCCTCGCTCCTCGGAGTGCAAATAAGAGCTTTGGGGCGTCCTGCAAGATGGCGGAGTGGAACAACTTCCGGTTCAAGCAAGGAGCGAGGAAATGACAAATAAGACACTTGAGAAGCACCCTCTGGCTTGCTTGACACACCTCTGGGAAGAATGTAGAAAGTTGCATGGCGCTGTGGAGAGCCCCCAGTTGCAGTAGTGCATGGATCACGTAATATTCATCCAGCCAACGATCACGAACCATTCACAGCATATCAGCACCGGAGAGGAAGTGGGGCGAACCAAGGTCAGGAGATCGCGGAGCGACTGGCCCGCTGCGGTCGGGCAGTGCTTGTTTCCTCTGGCGGGATGAAGTCTGACGCGCCGCATGATCCATGACAAGATTAATGTCAATAAAGCATGCTGTCAATATTTTAGAGATCCCCCAAAATATCACAAATCATGCTTTTAGGGGAGCTGATGTCTTATTAGGGGGAGCTAAGCCCCCCTGGCTCTCCCGTAGTTCGCACCCTGAATTTCCTCAGGGAAATGAAAATAAGCGTCCATAGGTTTATGATTGCGGATCAAATGCCGGGCACGCACACACTGCAGCACATACCTTATTGTGAGCATGTGCAAAAGTGTCCTTATAATCAAGTAATAACGGGGGGAAAAATATACGCAGTAAATTGGAATTGATCTTCCAGTCTTTGGCCCGATGCCAGACTTATTTGCCGACCCCTGACCTAGACTATTGGGTTACTATAAAAAAGTAGTATCTCAGATCAAACCTTTTGTTGCCACTGCACTGCCTCTTCTTCCTTCTTCTTCTTGGCATCCTCCAGGAGGGAAATCTTGGAAGTCAGTTCAGCTAACTCTGTGGCCTAAAAGGACAACATTTTACTTTCTTGAATGGAACTGAATATATTTTCCAGCCATCAAACCCTTAGATTTTATAATTTCAATGCATGTGAGTAGACAAATAGTTTTTTAATAACTAACCAGGTGTTCTTGGTTCTTCATCTGGTTCTGTGACTGCTGCAGCAGAGTCATCTTGGCATCCTCGGCTCCCCTCAGATCAGCCTCCAGGCGTCCAGCCTCCTCCTGAGCTCTCTTCCTCTCCTGCTCCAACTCCAGAGCCCTTTGTGTTTGCTCCTCCAACTCTGCACAGACACACATACATGCACACAGAGAAGCACTAGAGGTGAGTGCCCTGTGAGGAAAACAGTGTCACCATTCATTACAGTACAATGACAAGCTTCCCTTGAACACTGACAGGTCACCCACCTTGTTGGGCTTTTTTCGTCTGCTCCTCAATCTGCTTCAGTCTCTCCATTAATTCCTCCTTTTCCTTTTCAATCTTTTCCTTTTCCTTTTCTGCAACTTCTCTTTTCCTCTTTTCATTCTCCAGCAGAGCTCTATTGGAAATAGAAACAACACACAAGATACAAGATGTACTGGATCATGCAGTAATCAGGAGGATCATTTGAAAGTAGACCACAGTTTACCATAGTAGATTATTTCTTTTCAGTTTACTAAATTACCAAACATCAGACATCACATAGCGCAATCACATCTGTTTAAAATGTGTGCATTTCTCTGACAGCAGCTTGTCTTACCGCTCCATCTTCTTGTGATTCTTCTCCTCCCGAGCCTGAGCCTTCATCTGCTGCACTTCAATGGTGTCAGGTTTGCGGCGGCGCATGTACAGCTCGTGGTTGCCCATGCAAAGAGCCAGAATGCGCTTGTTGATGCGCAGTCTCGGAGCATAGAATACAAAGTCCTAAAACGGCAATAATACAGATTTTTATTAGGAGTAGTACATAGACGGATGATTTATCAAATGTTAACAAGTTAAGCTGTTATTAAGGGTTTACATACAGGTGCTTTCTTGTCAATTGGTTTAATGACAAACTTCTTGTCATTGAAGGAAATGTTCCTGATTTCACTCCAAGGAAATCCGATTTTGGGCGTCATTCTGTTAATGACAATGGAAAAACAAAAACTCTTGGTGAGCGGTATTAAATTGGACAGTTAATATTAGTATTAGTACTGATAATAAACTGATGGCGATTTTAATTAGTAAATTGTTGTGGAATCACTTACTTGTCATTTTGCTCATAAATGTTGAGCCCCAAAGCATCCACTCCCAACCACAGTTCTGTTCCTTTCTTATTCTTGATGTTGAAGTAGTTGACTCCGTACATCTCGAGGTCTTGAGCGATCTTCAGATACTCCATCATGGATTCCTCTCTGTGGACAAGTAAGACACGTCTTAAACTAGTGCTTCAGAGAGACTGATGAAAGAGGACAAACGCTTGACTTTAAAACACGAGGCACACTACACTCTACCTGACCCTGATCACCGCACAGACCTAATCAAATTAAAAGTTTGTGTGTGTGCATGCATGCCTGTGCAAGTGCAGAAGTGTGTCAGCTGTTACCTCATCATGCTCTTGTGTTCTTCGTGCCACACTTGAATCCTCTCCTCCCACTGGTCCTTGTTGAGTTTATGCTGGTCCAGAACTCTGAGGACAGGAGACGTCTGTGAAAAACACGTCTCATACAAACACGCTGGCTGAAAGGTGACATCTTTCTGACAAGAGTGAAATGATGATAAAAAACTGTGTTACCTCTGAGGGAGCAGCTGTTCACCAGACAGATAGCCTGGTGTGTGGACTTCCTTGTTGTAGTCAGCATACTTGGCCTGCACTGCGTAGGAGGCCAGGAGGACAGCGGTCTCTGGAGGACAGTAGATGTCGTCATTTAAGATTCCCTCCTTCACTTGCAGGAAGAACAGCCGTTGTGTGGCATCCTGGATTAACTCCTCAGACACATCCTCAGGGAAGAACTTGGCACGAAACTTAAACAGCAGCGGGCTTTCCTTCCTCACATCCTGGGCTGTCACCTAAAATAAAGCGTGACACGGGTGAGGGGTAGAGGTCACACTGTAAACACACTTGAGTTCAGCCTCAACATAGAATGGCAAAACAGCATGTAAGACGTTGTAGTTAAAGTAAAATGTTGTGAAGCATAACACTGAAGAGCTCACCTTCTTATTGAGCTTGAGCCATGTAGAGAAACCCTTAGTATCCTGGTATTGGAGTCCAAAGTACCAAACCTCCCGCAGGCCAATGGTCTTAACAACCTTAAAACGTAACCGCAGAAGTGTTATTAATGTACCTCCTTAGTTGAACATTAGTTCTATAACAGGCAACAGGTCCAATATGTTGTTTGTATCACACACTCTTACAAACATCAAAAACGACAAATACAACAAATTTGGAGACCTAAAGAAATGTCTTTGTTGGAACCAAGAACCTCTTAGCACTGCAGGCTCTGCATATAACTGTATTTAGTTGTATTTTCTAGATATAGTATTATATCCCATGTGTTTTTATGATGGTAGTGTTGCATTAAAAATGTACTAACAGAACTATTGCGATTATTAGTTTGGTAATTACGCTGGAGCTGAAAATAAAGAAACCTGCCAATTAAACTGTAATTTTGTATAGTAACTTAAGCATTAAAAATACTCCCAAGAATATTACACGCAAAAAGCAAACTTGATTCAAAAGCTTCTTACTGTCATTGGAAAGCACATAACAGTGATTACAAGTCAGAGGTTTCTCATACCTGGTCAAAGAGTTGCTTTCCTGTTGTGTTTGGCTGAATGGCGAACTCCAGTTCAGCATCCATTGTAGTGACTCTCACACTAATCTGAGGAAGAGAAATTGGAAGAATGAGCAATTTTTTTCATCTAAATCAGACAGCGTGTTGGATTTAAAGGGAATACATCTCACAAGTCATTGTGCTAAAATCAACCTTCAGTTTCTTAGCAAAAGGAGAGGTTAGTTATTACTCAGCAGACTGACTAACATCTTTGTGCTGTAAAATTCACTGATCTATTAATTTTGTTTGAGGGTGGCTTTCCAGCATTTAGCCCATTTTTAAATGACTCATGAGAACATTCAACACTGAAATATCATTCGGTGGAATCAATTTCAAATAAAGTGGGAAAAAAAATAATAATTTGGTGGAATCCCTTTGATGCTCAAACTGAAAAAAAACTCATCTTTTTATTTACTTAAAGTTACTAAATGTAGAGTTTGAAAATTTCCAACTGGTGCCCCCCAGTGTAAGTATTAAAAATTACATATAATTGTACATACAGTGGTTCACCAGCTGATTTTAAATTAAGCTGTTGGGAAGATTTCGAATAAACCTCGCTGTGCACAAGCAGGCGCACCCACTACTCTCAGTGCACACACTCAACAGGTCTGTTGGAGAATAAGGTAACTCCACCATCCAATCAGGCCTACTGTGAACAGTCAGCCAGCCAAACCATCATATCATCATGATAAAAAATATTTTGACTTATGTAGATTTCATTAAAGGCTGTGTCTCATTGAATGCGCAGCAAACGTGCCAATCTGGCTTTGTCTCAGTTTAGGACTTATCTACAGGAAGTAACCACATCCTCTGGTGGCCGGGCCTTGTGGGGCGCTGCTGCTAAACGCTGAGCTCTCATGAGAGCCGCCTACATCCTGTCATGTATCAAGCAACCTGTCAGCTTTCTGCTAAGCTATCTGCCATTGTGGGAAAGAACAGCCTTTGCAAAGTCCTCTTCAGGTGACACGTTTCACAGTTCAGCTGGTTATTTAACCAGTAAAGCACATCTTATTTAAGTGATGTATGTGCACTGCACAATTACACGTCAAAAGTTAAATCCATTTATTTAACCTTAAGGTCCCCCTCGATGAGGATGCCCAGAAAATAAACTGATTCTGTACTCAGTAAACTGACCATGCAGGCATTTCTCATTTTCTATGTTCTCTTAGAGATGACGAAAACAGCAGCATGCATGTCTACTGGGAAATAACTGTGCAGGCTGAGGCCCACGCCTGCCTTGAACAACAATGGTATGCATTATTTCCCAGTTGTGGGGATGATTAGAGTTGCGTTCTTTCCCATTCGTGTCAGCAGGACCCCATTTACTGCTCAGGACACTTGCCTCTCTCGTCGCTTCCTGTCATCACCAGCAGTTAAGAGTTGTGGTGAAACCAACAAGTCGGGCCTACACCGAACTCCAACAGACACCTAAAGTCATGTAGACATAGCACTCTTTAAACAATTATGAACTTCGATGGACATTTTTTCACTTGTGCAGATAAGAGTTCAGTTCATGACCACCCTGCCGGGGTATAAGCGGTTTCATTTCCTGAGTCAGAATTGCAAATGTTGCATGAAAAAGGAACTACACTCATACATTTTCGGCCTGGCTAGGGTGTGTCTCTCATGGCCAGAATTCAAAAACACTCAACACGCTATTATTAGCACACACTCAAAAACACCCTATTCAGGCCCACGTGTCATGTTTCCATGACTTATTCTAAACCGTTTTTTTATCACAGCAAAACCAAACAAAAACTTTAAACTATCTAGATTTAGAAGCATATCTAAAGAGTGTATTTAATAATTTTTTTTCCTGAAAAGCTTTTGGGCTTGCTGAATTACTGATGTAATGTGAAGCTTCACTGACAGCCTGAAACTTTGTATTACTTTCATTTTTTAATTTGGCCGTGCATTTAAAGACTATATAATAAAAATGCAATGAAAGTAACTATACATATGACGGTTGCTAAATCTGAGTCATACGTTAGAGCCATGCCATCCGTAACCATCACAAAACTAAGGTCAATAACTGGTAACTACAGAAACCATGCTAGTGACATCTACCACTACCTGATTCTCAGAGGCAACACAAATATGATCTACTTGAGAGACAGAAGACATCTTCAACACAGTTAGGTGGAACAGTTTATTCACAAATAAAATCTGAATACAGGACATGTACAGTTAGTATCTGAAATCTACACTCTAACCATGTCACTTCCAACAGCATACCGTTAACAGTTTCGGTAATGCAAAGCTTACTGTGAAGTGTGAAAATGTGCGGAGATATGATGGTGTTGAACTATCTTTTGTGAGGCACAGCATAAGAGGCCTGTTATGTTAACGCTTGAAGCCAGCAATAACGAGGGAAATCATGTGAAAAGACTTGTGAGAGAGACAACAAGCATGTTTAGATTCTCTAAAGCCAATATACAAATATCACCCTCTTCTACAGTACGGAGTTTGCAGTGAGCCAAACAGGAAAGTATCTATGATGCTAAACTCAATTCAGCTTCTAGTAAGTAAAAACACAAGAATACTCTTGTTACAGTAGGCTGAGTTTCTTGTTTGAGGTCAAATTTGTCACCTATCTGCCAGAATATCATTAGTTGTCTGTGCAGAACTCCTCATCCTGTCTCTATCCAGGTTAGCTCGTGGCTGTGTGCTGGATGCATCTAAGCATTACGCTGAAGAAACAAGAGAACAAACTGGGTGACAGGAAGAGGGAGGCTGGAGAAGAGGATGAGCTTTCTTTCTCAGCAGGGGACATTACAGACAACGGTTCTCTAGGAACTGTTTCCCACAACCACTTTTCAAAAATCACCAAATGTCACTACACGTGTAACAAAATAATATTTTATCATTTAGATGCTACTCCTTGCCAAATTGACTCTATTGCCTGAGCTGCCTTTCTTCTGGTGACATACTGCCTTCCTTCTGACCCCCGCATGTGTTCACCAACCGTGCCTGCCATCATGTTGCCAGCTGTAAGCCGCCTACTGACCAAGTAAGGACTGTTTTATCCCTGCTGGTTTTGTCTGCCAAGTCTGCTTTTGGGTTCACGTCCTGTGTTATATTGTTACAGCCAAATACGCAAAAGAAATATGTGGACCCAGCAAAAAGATTAGGCAGCAACATGGGGTACTAATGCTTGTCTGACTATGTTCTCCTATATACATTTTTATGTAAGTTACAACACAACTGTTCATATTCCTAATTCCATGTTTCCAGCATGGTTCATGGATCCTCAGCAGATCCAGAGCCGGACACTTTACCACATAAACACAAGACGTCCACTAATACAAACTACCAGCTCTTCTGTTTGCAGTATGCAGTAATGCAGTATTATGTTGACTAATGCTCACTACTAGTGCTTTGCTTATACTATTATTTTATTAAGTACACAGTTTGAACTTTGCTGGCTTGAAGGTTGTACCAGACACTTCCATTATAATGAGGAGCCAAATAAACAATTTATTCACCTCTTATGCCATTGTAAGATTTTATTGTAATAATATTTTAATGTCTGTAATGGTAGGTTATATTTTATACAAAGCATGAGATGATTTAAACTGAAAATAGTTGATTATACAAAATGATTTTTTATATAACAGCTATAGAAATAGACATAAAAACAGAAGATAATAAGTATATAAAAGAGAACTTACTTTCAGAAGTTTTATTTTCTCACAACCTCCAAACAGAAAACACTGAACAAGTTATTTGTTTGAAAACCCCAGACGTTTTGATTGTAGTTTGCCCACTACCTCTACCTCTACACACTGTTAATCTGCTCTGCTATGTGCCCTACAGAACAGTTTAATCCCCTGCTTGCATACCTCTGGGTCTTTCCATTTACAAATTCTCCAGAGCCGCACTTGTTAAAAGTTTGGTCCTATCAAGAAAACTGCATCTGTCATGATTTCTACATTAATGGGCTAAAGATGGTAAGTTGTGCTCATATTTTTTGTGATAGTAATAGGCTGTTTATGTATTTGTGGGAAAAAGGGTGTTAAGTGTTGTGAAAACTGAAAAACAGAGTGGTTGTCTGCTGTCCTGACATGGAAATTGTTCAATTGCTAACATGACAGCAAGTAGGAAAATAAGAGAGCAACTTGTTGTTAAGGCCCATTTTGTTACATGGGGTCAGAGTTTAGCAATAAAAGCAAACAAAATATGATTTTAGTGTTTAAGTGCTTGAGAAAAAAAGGGCCTATTCAGAATCTAATTTGGGCTGCTTTCTTTATAAAGCAGATAATAAGCTGCAACATCTTAACAATCTACATGCCAAAATAATGTATCTCCACTCCACACAGACCTACAGAGAACCGTGAACTTGTTGCACTGCTGTAATGCAATCTAAAGTGGAGCATGGCATCTGAGGACCACGCTAGGGGAAAGTGGGGAGGAGAACAGCTAGACCGTGATGTGAAAGTCCATATAAGGCTGCAGGCAAGGAAATTACCAGAGAGGAACTGATGTAAGAAACCTTGAGTCACAACATAACTTCCTTGGGAAACTGCAGCACTGCCAAGAGGAGTCGAGCAAAGGCAGAGTTTCTCAATAATTACTGCTATTGTGAAACATCAAACTTGTTACAGTAAATTAAAACGTAAAGTAAATAAATTTAGAAAAAAATGGGTTAACACTGACGTTAACGGAAAAACTATCTTTAAAGCAACAAATCTTTTACTCCCTGAGCTAACTCCTTGTAGACATGACTACAAATCGGGTACTCAACTTTCACCGGGTGCAGAGTGGAGCATTTGCTGATTCAGTGTTATCAAGCTTCCTTCATTCATACGCCTTGTCTACTGCTCCTTCACAGGACGCTGAAAGCTTCTACTAAAGGAAACAGACCACTGACTTTGCATTTCAGCAACATATAGCCTGATGTAATTTGTCTTTGCTGCACCTGCACAGAGAGGACAATATGACTTCTGTTGGTGGTCCCTACTTTATATTTTTGGTTAATGAATATGAGCCGTACTGACTAACATATTTCACAGTCCTTTTCGGTCATCATTCATTGTCCCTGTTTATTTTGTAGAAATCTTGCTGCTGCCTCTTGACCCTCTAGTCTGTCCACTACTAGTTTCCCCTTTTCTAACTCTTTGTTATGGACAGACTAAGGTCTCCACAACACAGCTGCACTTTTCCCGCAGTATCCCTGTGACTGAACTGATGGTGACCGTTTTGAGGTTGTTGAGGTCCCCAGCTGTTACTTCAGTAGCTGCTTCACATGCTCTAAGCTACGTATTACCCTGGTGTTATTGACGCTAACTGCTCCAACTGCATTCTGCAGAGATTTGGCACAAAGACTGAAGGACTACATACATATCAAGAGGGAAAAAATATAAATAATATTAATGCTTTGGTGATGTACAGAACATCTGAAAGTCACACTTAATGTTTTTTACTGTCTTGTGCTAAAATTTGCACTCTAAAGCAAAATTTTATGAAAACATGTGCCAATTTATTGGTAATGATTAATAATCAATAGCTATTATTTGCCCCAATAGCAAAAAACTTACTATGACTTACTACTACTATTAGAGGACTTCCTTTTGGGAAGAGGAGGCTAGTAAAGGCTCTTTAGTACACACTTTAAATGCCAGGATGCTACAACATTTTTTCTGGTTGACAGATGGAAAAAATGTCAAGGAAGTACTAGCAGAAACAATACTGCAGGAAGAAAGCAGCCAGATCCCTTGGTGCCATTTGTATTTCTGTTTGTAATTTGGACGTGCTGTGTGTTCACAAGCCAGTTTTTATGATATGTTAGGAGTGATAAATATACATATATTTTTTTAATAAGTATCTACAATTACTCTGAGATATTTAATTACTGAAAGCTCAAAAAATAAAATACTTACTTAGTATATCCCATTGACCAAGTTAGTGGCTGCTGCCCAAAATCATACAGTTTTTATAATGTGGGGCAAATTAACAAGGTAGAGATGCACAAGCTAATCCGATGATGCCCCATTGAAAAATATAATGTGATTTTATGAATTACATTGACTGGACTGTGACATCTAAATGGTTTTGTGCATCACCTTCATCTCATGTGTCATGGGTAGCTCTTTCTGTAGCAAGATGTTCTTTTTATTGGAGTGTGCATGTGGGTATCACAGCTCCGAACAAACAAACTCACACAGATTTCACCGCTACTATACTTTCTTTTCTGAATTTGAAAAGCATTATGCTGAGCCAAAGCCCAGCCCGTGTTCCCATCTCTCACTGCACACAGAAGAGAGGGATTAGAAACAAACCACTTTCACTTCTTTTAGCCACTGATGAAGGCATGAAGCCGAAACATTGGGCTTGGCCTATTATAAATGCTGCTTGAATGAAAGAAAGAGTCAAGTCTGTGTGCGGCCCTCCTTCTCTTTGTTCAGAGCTACACCAGCACCAATCTATTAAGCTGTGGGTGCTTCTTCATTTGATACCACAGCGCAGATACCATTATTCTGGACTCTCTTCTTATCAGTGGAAGTATAGCATACCAGTTCTTAGTGCCTCCCATTATGCCACATCCTTGTTTTAAGTGTGCCTCCATTTGACTTGGGCAGCACAGCTGGCCTGGATGACAGTTCAAATCCCTCCTTGTTAGACCTGAGTGTAAAGGAGGCCTTGAGACGACTAGCTTGTTGGCTACCACAGGCCACACAGCGGCTTCCTTCCGCTGGAAACCGATTTTATAAATGTAATTTCAGGATCTTAAGCTGTGGGGAGAAGTTCACAGTAACGTAATAACGTTTTGTACTAAGCCCGAGTTGCTGAATGAATGATCTGATGAAGGGCGCTAATTTTAATGAACAAACAGGCGGGAGCGCGCACGCGCACACACCTAACGGAAAGTATCCCAGCAATCTTCGGGTGAGCCTGAAGGGATGTAAAAGATTTTAAAATACCATCATATGTACCCGGGATACATTTACGGTTAACGTTACCAGCAATTAGGTAACATTACCAACGTCAAACAGTGAATCCTCATAACAGTTTTATAGGGACAATGGAGAGAGAGACACAAAAAGACGGTCGTTTCTTTACGTGATAACGTTCATTCAGATTTCAGTCTTACCGTCTTCGGCATCTTTCCTTTCCTTTACGTCCGGTTCAGGTTGTATTTAAAGTTATTAAATCAGATGAGCAGTTAGCGAGACCAGAAGAAAACTTTTTCCCATCAGAACAACGGCGCCAATCAAACGCCTTCCTGTCTGGAGGACACAAACGTTACTTTTAGCTCGACTCCGAAGAACTATTTCAACCCTGCTCTTGTGAGAGTATTTTTTTCTTTGTTTCGCCTTAAAGTGAAATGGGCTGGAGCTTGATTTCCTGCTAACGGTACCCCTGACTGCAAGACCACACCCAGGCCGATGACAGGACAGCAGCCAGCCAGACTGAAAAAGAGGGTTCCGGCCAGCAGACTCCGCCTGCAGCAGCCGCATCATCATGGCCGCGGTTTACTGCCTCTCAGCTCTCAGCCAAAAACTTCATCAGCACTCTCACTCTCAGCACTCACATTTAACACTTAAGTCATGGGTAACGCTTGCTCTAAATAATCCCTCATGTTACTTACTAGCCTAGAAGTAAGCTACACCATTAAAGCGAGTCTATCAAGAGGTGAAAAAACTTTTATAGCCTGCTGTAGGCCTACTAAAACAGGACAGGACCAGAAATCTATAGGTTATGTATAGTTTGCCAGCACAGTACATTTTTCCAATCACTATATTTATTTGAAAGGATGGAGTTATTTCATAGGCTTCTGTTTGAAACCCAGTAGACTAATGTACTGTATAGGTTTAGGGCTGGGCAATAAAACAATAATGATAATTATTGCAATATTATTTTCCTCAATAACAATATAATACATGTTCAATGTATGAATAAATATTTGGTTTAATTCATTTGAATCACGGACAAATTAGCACTTAATTTTTCAATTAAAAATATTTATTTTGTTGAGAAAAAGAGGCCTGAAAAAAGATTAACAAATCATATTTGTTGAAAACAGATTTTATCATAATAGTTTTGAATGTTCCACCTCAGAGTTGTGAAGGGATCCTCTATTTGTCACATTCTGACCATAAAGAAAAGTTTAACCACATAATGAACCATCTGGTTTCTTCAGTTTTCACATGATATGAAATGTTTTTATCGTGATAACATTTTTGGCCATATTGTCCAGCCCTATGTAGGCTACAATGAAAATCTTAGTTGTGTCTGTGTGGTTACACATACATTTACCTTGTCAATTAATCTGTTTCACTGTGTCTGACTTTGACCTGTGTAGTCTTTCGTTTTTGGACATAAGGAAAGTGAATGCAATGAGCAGTGCAGTCCTGGTGGCCCCGGTGGAGATCATGTAGAGACAGTGCAGAGATACTGCACCTGCATCCAGATAGTGTGAGATTAAATCAATAATGACAGTTGCTATATAGTGGGGTTTTAAAAAGTAATTACAGGATGTAGATACAATTTCACTTCTGTAAAGTTGGGTTATATGAGGTTGGATGAATGTTATTAAAGGTCTTTGTAGTCAGAGTTTTCAAGCAAAGCCTAAAAAATGATGACAATGTAAAGCATAGACAAACTGCTACAGCAGTAACTAAACAACAAGTTAGGTCACATAATAACAGTGGGAGCCTTGTAATAGCTTTGTGAAATGCTACATTTTGTTTTTTTAACTCACTCAACTTATCATATATACAGGCGTTCTACAATACCAAAAGGAATTGTAGAACATAATGTAATGGTGGAGAGTACTACCCATTCCCACACACATTACCAGTCAGTGGTGTTGTAATGATGGAGAACATTCGGGCACTGCCCCAGAAACATCTATGGTGTGGAGTATGGTGTGTTGTTGAAGTATGGTGTGTTGTTGAAGTTATTTTGGCGGTTATCAAACCGTTCTGCGACCACTTGTGTCCTGTAGAGCGATAAATATCCTGGAAACCCTCAGGAGAGAAATGCTTCCTGAAAGGGTGACCTCTATCACTCAGAATAGCTTTGTGCTTTTACCTTTCTCTGTTAGAGGTTCAGCTGGCCTAAACAGCGCCACACAAATGTTTCTCTCACCATGACACATGAGAGTCTAGTCGGCTTTATCGTGGGAGACAAGAACTGCGGCCTCTTGGCGTCTTTTGGTGTGCACCAGAGAGAGCACGATGACTCAGTCATCAAACCATACTCTTTCCCACTGCTCAGTAAGCCAAAATATGTGATCTTTGTACCACTTCACCCACAAAAGTGTATTTCTGCATGTATAATAAATGCTTGATGCTCTATAACTCAGTCATAGCATCTGTCTCTGACAGCTCTGGATGAAGCTTCCTCCTCACAACAGATTGAGAATTTGTGGTCAACATTGTCAAGAGTTGCCGGTCTTCATTTCTTTGCAGCTTAAATCACACATTTCCCCTCCCTCTGATGTCCCCATTATGTCTCAAACATAGAGTTTTCAGTTTGTGTACTTGGTTTCGTTTTTAACCTTTCTTTGAGTATGGCAAACAAAGGTCAGAGTAACAAAGGTGTTAGTTTTATTTACACATCTAAATGGCCATTTCAGATCAAAGTATAAGCAAAAACAAGAGAGTTTAATGCTGAATGAACAATTGCACAAGTAGAGATGACAACAACATTCAAGGTTTGAGCTCTAAAAGAGACTGACTTGGAAAAAAAACAATGACTACATGACGGAATCCCAGGAGACCGGCTGGTGCTTTAATATTCCCAGAGAGAGCACAGCGCAGAGACGTCACTGCGTTTCAATGTTGACTCATCCTTACACTCCCAGGGCAGCATGACCTCCCACAGTCTCAACTCACTGAACTGCTCACTGCAGAGGAATCAGACAAGATGGTGCGCAATATTCCAAAATCAAGATTGATGCCAGCCAAAGACAACAGGCCTCCTTTATCATGATCACTGCGTGGAATGCTCCACAGTCTACACAATCTGCCTTACATTCACAGTTCACAATACTGTACATGGTGTAAAAATGACTGTTGAACTCCAGATTTCACTCAACAAAGGATATACTGCTAACATTTTGGGTAAAATGGTAAAAAACAAAAGGTTGTCCTTCCAGTATAAGAGGTCATCTAGAATTCAATGTTACCTCAAGTCACTGTACTTTTATAGAGAGATCAATACTTAAGAATTTGACTTGAAAAGTGAGCTTTGTTTTAAAGTTGATTATGTGAATGTTTAAGACGGTGCTAACATGCGTAATATATCCATCCATCCATCGTCAACCACTTAACCTGCGTACAGGGTCGCGGGCATAACAGATGTTATATTCATTTAAAGTAAGCATATTTTAATTTGTTAGAAGCCAGTTAAGGGCAAGCATCAGTAGCCTCTTTTGCACTTTCATGTATATTGTATTAGCTAAACAGGCCGTTTTAGTGTCTAGTTTGTAAAAGGAATTAATGTGAAATGATTAAAGTCTGTTTACTGTACATGCCTTAATGACACATGCCCTGAGCTATTACACTATTTAACCAGCAGATAGTGTGCATGTGCTGTGTAACCTGTTGCATAACTACTGTACAGCTACTGTGCATACAGAGAGATTGAAGGCATTAGATATGCGACTTATTCAAATGTTTTATATTATCACTTTGAAGGTACTATATGGAATAATTTTTATAGGGACAATGGAGAGAGAGACACAAAACATTTACATCTTTTAATGATGTTTGACTACAAGTACAGTGGTACCAAGTATACCATTTAGTTTGGATTAGTTACTTGAAGAGGACAATGGAGACAATGTTTTCAGTGAAGAATCATTTCAAGCAATCTATTCAGCGGTCATGGAGAAGGCATGAAGTTATTATTTCAGTATGACTGAAATCTAAATTAGATTTATCCTATTTCCTTTGTTATAGGTTAACTTATTTGATATGTGTAGCAGTTATTGAACAGTTTGTACAAAAAAGCTTCAATCCCAGGAAATGCTACATAGTGCAGACACTGCCGGATGATGAGATTTATACATATTGATCAGTAAGACCTTGACAAAGGGAAATATTTTCTTCTTTCCGAAGTCGCATGTTATTTTATTGACGTAAAATAACTTAAGTTGTGACACAAAACCTTCGACAGCCTCTTTCCTGACTTGTGAAAAAAAGATAAAACACAGTTTGAACAGAACTTTGCTTTATTTATGGAGAGAAACACTTTTTGTCATTAAGACTTACATTTTGTTTGAGTCCACAGACCCAAATAGTCTATTTTTGTATATTTTGGTCTATAAAAGCAATGCTTTCCAGTCAGTGTGGATTACAATACTGCAGATCATCACAACACAAAAAAACTGCTTTACATTTCCCTTTTTACATTGCAGACACAATGGTCTACTCAAACAGGAGACCTATACCACTTTAGAAATGTGACCATAGCATTTCTCAATGTTAGCAAACAACCAAGTATGGGACTTAAAATGTTTGTGTGATTTAACCTGAGTATTACACCATATATATCCACAGTCATGTTCAAATGTGTGTACCTCTTGTCGTGGCATTTTGTACAACAATTCCATGTTTAAATTATACGGTGGTAGCAGAAACGGTAATACGTCAAGGGGTTCACAATTATTTGACCACAACTGTTTGTGAATGTGTGTTTGAACCAATTATCATAACAGGTATGTATGTGTGCGCACATGAAAAATCACTTTGGTCTTGATCTTAGCCATTAACCACGGATTCTGAACTTAAGTTAACACTATATTGACAATATCAGTTCTAACATCTTGAAAATAGCACTAGTCTAATTCCCTTAGGGCCAGCTAAAACCTACAGACTTCATTTCAAACAACAGTATGCAAACTGGCCTCAGATTCCAAAAAAATAATATTACAATTGGTGAATAATTCAATAGCAGAATAAATCACAATTGAACACATCTCTGCTTTGTAAACATACAGGGTTAGTCATTAAATCAACTGTCAAACACTCCTAATAAATTCCTGTTTTAAAAAGGATTTGTATCTCGAAAGAGCATTAAACATTAAACACAAATCTGACTAAACACTGGCACCAAATTAAACATTTAGCGTCAGTATGTTACTGATGCTGTCGCCTGCTGCCTGTCAATCATATGGAGGGTATGTGGTGACATCATCTGGCATGCAGAGATCAGCCAATGACAGAGTGCAATTTCTGTATTATGCTTTTAACCGTTTTTTAACCATCAGGCTGGACACAGATTTGCGTTTGCTGTTCAGCTACTCTTAGTTTACAGTGTGTGGAAAAGATATCCTATGTCCCCTGAAATACAGAATTCACTGCATGACAACCCATGTGTTGAATCACTACAAGATATGTTTGACAAAGCCACTGTAGAATAACTTTGGCATGTTTTATTAGGCAAAATATACTCAAAAATATTGAAATTCCCATTAAAATAGCATAAAGCATGTCAATTCTGAGGGAAAAGATGCACTTAATCAAGGTGCACAGGTTACAACATTTATAGATCGCTTTCTACACATATATATATGTATAGAGAGTAGAGAGAGAGAGAGAGAGAGAGAGAGAGAGAGAGAGAGAGAGAGAGAGAGAGAGAGAGAGAGAGAGAGAGAGAGAGAGAGAGAGAGAGATGACTATGTACAAAGAGGACATAATGCTTACTGCTGTACACAGGGTATCTGTGCACTTTTATGTAGCACGTAAATGTCCCTGTAAATTAACTACTGTACCCAGTAAGAATTAGTACATACCAATGGGCTACTCCCAGTGACACATAGTGTCACACACATTATGGCATTGATTTTTTTCCCCCTTTATTTAAATAAAACTATTTTCATATTATACATTTCATATTTTGTTACATTCAAGGTATAGATACAATTTGTATCAACAAGCAAAAGTCAATTCTAGACATTTGTGGCTTAGTTGTTTGCGGCGCTCAGAGGGAAGGTGGGGACTGTGAACAACCATCCTGGCTCTAGGTTTAACCTTTTGGCAAAGCAGTAAAATACTGGATTGATACACTGAAAGTCGTTTGTAGTGATAGTGAGAGTTTTATTTTTGGACTGGAAATAATCTATCGCCCAGTGAAAACAGAATCTTTCTGGAAGTAGTCTTAGGAACAGGGACTAAATTGTAAATATCTCTAAGGTTCGTGGGGGAAAATGTCCAGACAGAATCGGTGAAAGCAGAGTCTAAACTTAAGGGCAGCTACCATCAATACTATTTCAGAATTATACACACATTCAGTGCATTTTATCTAATACAGAGAAGTGCTAGCAATGTGGCATTGTGCCAGGAACACTAGCACACAAGCTTGTGTGCAAAATCAGCAGTTAAAATGAAATGTGTGCACATCTTTATCAAACCATAGAGTAACAGTCTCTTAATGACAAAATAAAAACATCTGTCTGAGTTTAAACTGATTTGACATTAATGTACTGTACTGTTTACAACATCTATTTTATCATTAACTGCTTCAGCTGCCATAGATGTCAAGGATAATTCCCACAATGAAAACAAATCACTATAATGAACCTTGACCATTTTCATTTTGGTAGATTTGCATTGTGGCACACATTACAGTTACTAATTCCTTAACACACCTAAGTAAACGTACTCCGAGTTCATCAGGGCAATTGACTATTCCAGTGTTCAGGTTAAAGAAGGATCTCACTATCACAAAAAGAAACATAAAAGGATACCATATTAACCACATTAGCATACTGAAGTCAAAACACTAGTGCTCTTGATTTGGTATATCCATCAGCAATTGTTGAAATTTTAGAGTTGTTTCTTTTATCAAAGCATACAGTACCTTCAGTCTTTTTTTTGGGACCTATGACAATTAAACTATTTAAAAGAAAAAGGATTGCACGCAAACTTTTAGCCAAATGCCAGAAACAACCTTGACAGCAGCCTTGCAATCTGATTGTTTCACATGAAGAAACATTTAGGCAGTTTGTTTCACCTTCTCATGAACAGACAGCTGGCCTAAAGTGGCCTAGTCTTTTTTCATGAAAAAACAAAGTCAGCAAAGCCCAAAAATTCATTTGGGCAAAACACATTCAAATGTTTTTTTTTCTTTATGTCTGTTCATATACCACTGTTGTACCTAAACATTATAAAGAAATATATATATATATATATATATATATATTTTTAAGCACCACCAATGAGAAAGTCAGGCTCACATAGTTAGCCCTGTTAAAGAGTAATACCACTCAGTTTAAAAATTCACGCCATTTGTCTTTGTAATCATGACCACTTTCCTAAATTAAAAGGACAAATATTCGGGTCTGTGATGTTATCAAAACATAGTCTGATGCCGCTCTGATTTCCTACAAGTGGCAGTCAAACTTTCTGGACTTTGTGTTTGAGCTCAACATCACTTCCCTGTGTTTTTCATTATTTATTAATAAAACACCATAACAATAATCTGTGCCCTAATCAATTTTTGTCATTTGACTCACAATGAATCTTAACACAAATCTGATATTTAACATTAGGTGGACTTATCTCCTTCAGAGGCATGTGATAAAATACTGCAAATTTGTAATGCCCTGTCATGCAATCTACAGTAATAGTAAGCCAAAGGGGTGACATACATGAATCCTGAAATTAAGTGGCATTTCCCTTTAAATGCGCTCAAAGCATGATCTTGCTATTAGGGTTGGCTTTACATGTTACAACCTCACTGCAATTGTAGGCTGAATGTAGCACTGTGTCCTGAGGGTGTGGGGGGAGAGAAAAGGCAATGGATCCTTACAATCAAGGGAGTTAATCCTCACAGGAGCATGAATATGCTTAGCAAAACTGATGCTAATGTGCCCCATAAGTAAATAAGAGATCTGATGGACCTGGGGGCCATACCAATTGTCATGATTAGCATCCAACATTAGCATCCTTAGGCCCCAAATGTAATGTAAAGGTCGAATCAAGATCACTGTCTCAAAAACTGTCAGACAATCAGCATATTATAAAAATATGGACAAACAAATGGTCTTTAAGCAGATTTTAAAGCCCATTTCTGTCTTTGGCTGCTTTGGAACTTCACACCTTAATGGACACAAACATCGCTTCATCTGACTAAAGCTGAATCACGTAAAGCCACCCTATTAACCCAGGTGCATAACAAGGATATACACAAACAGTACAAAGTTTTGCAATTCCATCTCTACATTATAACTGTACATAACTAACCTTAAAAGTTACTACATGTTACATGTAGGATTTTCACAAAATATATCACTGCTAGATCAAAGTACTCTTGCCAGTAACCACTGGTTTTTGGCAGGGCAAGAGAAATTAGAAAATTGAAAGCATCCTGAGAGCAATGTGCTGCAAGGCACAGCCAAACCCTTCCATGATCCTAGGAGACTGGCTGCATGTATATGCAATTCAGCCCCCAAGCCATACAGCAAATTTCAACATGCTTTCTAGCATTCACTTTTTTTTTTTTTTTTTTTTTTTTTTAACTACACAATTATTGAAACCTCATCCTATAAGATAACACAAAATGAGTCCAATATTTAACTCACTCCCAGACCTAACTGTTACAGCTGTATTCTTAGCATTTTATCTGACAAATGCAACATAGGGTAAATAGTCTGTTGCAGAATTCCTTGTGCAAACACTTAAGATTTCTACAACTTTTCCTTAAGTCACATCACAGCCCACTGAAATTAATTCTCAAAGCTTTCCTCCGTTTACATGTACATAAGAAACCAGGTGACTGTCAAAAATCAAGTTAAGGCATGAAACTTGTTTAGATGCACTGCAATAGTCTGATTTCTGTAAAACCACAGTTTACACGTATTTTGTCAGAAAGCAGATTTCTCCCCTCCCCCCTCCACATTTTGAACCAAGTTAAGTCATATTTTAAGAGTATCCGATATGGTATCCAAGAAACGTGTTAATAGGACAGTGCCATGATAACATTTTTTTGACTGGAGCATTTGGACTGACAGTAAAGCAAGAGGATGGGCTCTATCATTGGATAGTTTTACTGGGTGCATGTGTTTAAATTAAACTACTGACTTACTGTTTATATTAACAATAGGGAAATCACTAGGTTTGTTCAGCATAGACTGGACTTTGGATGTAATTATTCCAGATGCAATGATGCATGGCCATACATTTAATCCTGTTGGATTACTGCTAGAGTGATGGTACCTGTATAAACCAAGTTTCTTTTAATGCCTTAAACTGATAAAAGAAACTAGGTTTCTCATTTCTCATTCATGCATCAGGACTCAGGTCACTGACGAAAACTTGGAATCAGACTAAAGTTATGTTAAAGTAGTCCAACAAAATGAACCTGCTCCTGAAAACAAACTGCTCCACTGACAACTTGAAAGAGTCCATTAGAGCTACTGTTTGAAACAAAGATACTTTGAATATTTTCACATTGAAAAGAATCAGTACAACAAAATTTGACAAATATATAAATAGGAAAATCCTGGACGTAGCATCCAATAAAATCAGAAAGGTAACTATACAGTACACCATAGGAAATTATCCAAACATAATGTTAGTTTATACTATAATCCAATCGATTCTGTGAACCAAAATGTAAAGTTATGTAGAATTCTGACAGTATATAAATTCTATCTTTTTTTGGCATTATTTAGCAGCTTATAAATGACTTTGACATAATGGCTTTTTATGTGATAATATGTACATAGATATGTGCACAGGTATACAAGTCAAATCTCTTTTTTGGCTTGCTTTGTGCACTGTCAAATTCTACCAAAATAGTAGCTTTGTTAAGTGAGGCTGAGAAAATATATCTCTCTAGATACTGAGATAGTGCTTTACATTTGAAAATAGGAGGCTTCAATGACTAAGACTTTCATTGAAACCAATCAGACAATGACTTAAGCGTGAGGTCACTCAGATATAAGGCCATTAAATGTCATAGTTCATGCTGTGAGGTATGTACCTACCTCCCTCTTTCTTATCTTCAAAATAAATGCACAAACAAGTCACAAGAATTATTTACAGCAGAGGCAGACATACGCAAGGTTATTTATAGTTTCACTGCACCAGAAACACTTTAAATGCCTTTCATAACACATTCACAGGGCCTGAACAAGATCTTCATAAAAAGCTACATGGTGTACAAATGTGTGTACTCTTCTGTCAGATTTAATAAGGCAAATGTGGGAGAGGTTACTGAGTTATAACTTCCTATCTTGACTGTGTTGCTATGTAGCTAACCTGTTTATTGATCCACTTAGTGCCCATCGACTCACAAAAGGTATTACACAAGCTAGCTACATTAGTTAGGATTCTTGTTAAAGTTGGGTTTAAATGATGATGGTTATCCAGCTGGCCATCACAATTATGGAACCCCAAAGTAATCAATATTAATTAGATAAAAAAGGAATTATGAAACTAAAAATGAATAAAATATGTAAAATATATAAATTAATTACATAAACCCACAATTTGTAAAATAATTAAATAAAAATATTTTTTAATTCACATTGTGATAATGGCAGTATTCCGACTTGTTGAGGTAATGGACTGAACTGGCCACGGACTTTCTAACAGCGAGTTTGGGCTTTTACGAAGGTGTGAGAGTGCACCGCTGTAAAGGAAAGGGGTGCACTGGATTTGTAACACAAGACAAATTGAGAGCAACAGAATGCGGCACAGTCTCGATTATCTTGTTTCATGATCGTTGCAAGCCAAAATCGTTATTGAATATAAAATTTGATTAGTCGCCCAGCCCCAGTGCATAGGAATTATTTATGGTGCCCCTCCCCGCATCCACGGCTATTCATTTTAGTATCTTTGTGGGCCCTCCTCACATGAGGGCCCAGTATGCCTGTTGCTGTAGCTAACAGGTGCTAACTGGCTAAATCTGGTGGCAGTTATTAAGCTTGCTTGCTTCGGAGAGGGTGGGGCCTGTGACTGGCTGTAAGGTCTGAGAGCGGTGACAAAACCACTGTCATGACAAGTGACATTATGTTACTAGTAGCAGGAAATGTGGTGTCATTGGGAAAAACACCAGTATGGAATAAAATAAAAACTTCTATAAAACTATAAAAATAAAGAATGATGAAACTGCATTTCATAACAGTGAGTTGAGTAGCTAAAAATACTTTACAAAATGTCTTAATTGTTTCACAGATTATTGTTTTATTTATATATTTTACACAATTTATTCCTGAGATTGTTATTTTTATAATTACGTATTTGTTTAGTTTTGACACTTTGGGCAGCCATACATCATTTTTATATCATTTTAATCAGAACACATTCAAATTGATCTAAGGGACATTGAACAGTCCTGCCAAATGTTAGCTGACTATTCAATATATATTTCTAGAATTAATGATGAACAAATGTTCAGTTAATCATGGATATGGTACAAAGCTGCTATGCAGCTCCTGCTCAGGTAGTATGAATGTGTTATGAACCAGATTTCTAATAAGGTGTTACCTCATATAAACTGCACCACACTCCATATAAAAACGTAGCTTTCATATTCGAAACAGCTTACAATTTGAGATAAACTTATTAGACAAACTTACTCTATGCTGATTCTGTCATTTTAGTGAAGAAACTCCTGAGGGCAGATGTTGCAGCTTTAGCAACATTTAACAAGTGCCTATCTTTGCAATCAAAATCTGTATTTCCCTTATCATACCACTTTTGAATGTTTAACAAGATTAACTGCTCAATGGCATGACCTCAGTTTTGTAACAATGACAGCTGCAAGTTGTTGTGGATCTGTCAAATGAGGGTTCTTCTCCATTACTGAGTGGACTACATAAGCAGGGAAGATGTTACAAAGGTTCCGATATGTTTGATACTGGTGGTCTGGGATGACATACCGCTCTTGGTGTTCAGCTGCAGATGGCATCTCCCATGGAGAGTTCCAGATTTGCTCCATTTTGTCTGGCATGCTGCGCACCATCACCCGCTCACAACATGGCATCAGGCTGTTACTCAATGGATATGAATGATACCCATAGGACTCATTACCACAAGGCAAAGGGTCCCAGCTTGCATGCTGCTCACGGCACAGTGGAGGTCGCCTCTGTCTCATTGGGTTGCTATCATATAGCCTTGAATCCGATATGCTGTCCATACGAGTCATACCAAGAGACCGTGTGGGCTGTGAGGATAAAGGTGGGAGGACATTCTGAGTTAGGGGATAGTCTCCAGGACAGCTGGACCTTGCTCCCACTGCAACATGCTGGATATGTGGCGCTAGATGAGCTCCAGACTGCTTTCGGGGGCCCTGCTTGGGTTCCTCTGGTCCATAACTCTGTACCCTGGTCAGTGCTTCATGACGAAACCCATGGGAGAAAGTCTGCATCCTACCCTGTGCGGGAGACTGCTGCTGCCCCTTCATGCTCTCCTCTAAGCTACTGTCCACAGAGCTTGGGTAGAGGTCCCCATAAGAGGAGAACGAGTCACTGTTTGAATGGCTGAGGCAGGACTCAGGGCAGTGGCTGGGATTTCTCTGATACACACCATGCTCGTGCTCCATGCTACAGAAACTGTCGACATTATGCATGCTGCTCATGCTCATATTTGAAAAATCACTGTGCAGTGAATAATAGCCATGGTCGCTAACTGAGTCATACTTTGGGAACTGTTCACTGTATGTAACAGAGGCGCCATGACTATTAGTAACTAAGATAGGAGGGTACTGTACACTAGACATGTGCTCCAGAGAACTGTGTGCGAACTGCATAGAACCTGGAACTGGGCTGCTGGCTGATCGTGTGTTCAAGGCCCCAGCTGCGTGGCTCTTGGGAGGCTGCATGGTGGGCACACTGAGAGCGGACACAAGGGAAGGCACTGAATTTGTCTCAGACTTCCTCATAACGGACAGTGCCTCTGGAGGTTCACAGGCCACAGAGCGAATACTGGGGTCAGACTGACGTTTGGGTCCCACACGTTTGGCCTCAGAGTTGCTGTCCCCCTTGACAGTTGCTGGACCAGTACCACATTTAACTAAAGCCCCCTCGCTCATCGTCTTCACTGCAGACAATTTGGCAAAGGCCCGAAGTTCATCAGCCACCGACCGCTGAGGCTGGTTGACGCGCTCTGGATGATAGTACTTGCATTTGTGTCCATATGTGCACTTTTTCCCTTGTTTAAAGAAAGAGTAAATCAAGTCAAGACAATTAAACACTTAAATTATGCTGACAAAAACGCAACATTATTCAGACATTGCTTTGAAACGACATTTAAGGACCTTACCATAGGGGCATGGTTGTTTCTTGTGCTCTGGAACAACAGGACGCTTGCGGAGGAAATTTTCTAAGCTTGGACCATGTCTTCCCAATGGATCATCAGGCGGCATAAACCTATTCACAAAAGTCATTCAAAATGTTTCATTATTAAATGTCAGCTTTATTATTTCCAGCATAAAGAGTGGTCTCCCAGACTTTCTAATTAGCAAAGGTCATAATAGAATGACTAAATAGGTTATGTGACAAAGGGCCCTGTGTTTTCCGCAATGCGAAAAACACAGACGGAATCACAGAATTTGACAATAAAAATTTAATCAACTGTAAAACACAGAATATCGTGGAATCTGGAAAAAATTTTGATGCTATTTATAAAAATTAGGGGATTTCCTAACATTATAAATGCTGCTATGGTCCTTTTGGTCATTTACGTGCACAGCTTCTCTCCTCTACTCTCTGTATTTCAGCAAGAGCAGGGCTCAGCAGCCTCTGTCAGATCCACTTATTAGCCTGGTGCGTTCAGCAGAATACAGAGGCCATTGAGGACAATTCACAATAGTACCTAAATGTACTGCAACAATGTATTCATTGTGCGGTGTAGTGGTTAGCACTGTCATGAAGGTCATGGGTTCAAACCCCGGTTGCCCCGGCCTTTCTGTGTGGAGTTTGCATGTTCTCCCCGTGTCCGTGTGGGTTCTCTCCGGGTGCTCCGGCTTCCTCCCACTGTCCAAAGACATTTAATTTGTTAATTGGTGTCTCCGAAATTGTCCATAGGTGTGAGCGTGAGTGGTTGTTTGTCTATGTGTGGCGTGTGATGGACTGGCGACCTGTCCAAGGTGTACCCTGCCCTTCGCCCAATGTAAGCTGGGATTGGCTCCAGCCCCCCGCGACCCTGTACGCAGGATAAGCGATTGAGGATGGATTGATGATTCAGACACTCTGATGACATAATGTACTTAAATTGTAAAACAAAGAATTCAGAAAAAATAAAACATAATCTGTCAAATATGTAAACGGATTTCATGGGGCCCTTGTCACAGATAGTCTTAAAATGTTTTGAATAAATAACCATTTATACTACTAACCAACTCTAATATAAACATTGTTTGTACTGTAGTAGTATCTTCTTTTGTTTTAACAAAGATCATATCCTCAAAATCTATGACTATACTCACAGGGTGAAACAGTCATATAGTGCATTTTTACATAGTTTGGCTGCCATAAGAATGCATCCGGGTTTCTTACTTGTCATTGACAAATGAGTACATTAGGAGACGTTCCTCTATGAACTTCTTCCACTCTGGCTTCTCATTTTGCAAGTCCCTGTAGTTGTCATTTGACACAATAATTCCATCAGAATCATAAGCCAGCTTCACTATGAAGCGATCATCATAGCACACCACTCTCCTGCCCTGAACTCGCCGAGATGGGGTGAAAACCAGGATCTTTTCTTTTTCCAGCTTGCGTAATATTTCTTGATCTGAAAGAGATGTTTCATGCAAATTTTAATGCTGGTTAACATTTCATAAATGGCTCATCATAATTCCATCAAAAACAACCAAAATCAATATCACAATGTGATAACCATGACAACACCACAACTCCATGCTTTAGTAACATACACAAAACTTTAAACAGCAACTACCTAAAAAAAATTGCTTTATTACCTGTGATGAGGGCGTCAGGCCTCGACTGTTCCTTTCTCCAGGCTGGGACAAACACAGTGATGTCTTTGTGTCCTTTCTCCAAGAACCATTCAACAGCAAGTTGGATACCACGGCAAGAGAATACCTCTTTGTTTCCATGGCTAGAAAAGAAAACAGTGTGGTGTACTTCATCCTCACCAAAGGGACGTCCATTGAAGGACAAATGTTTCAGAATGTAAGTGTGTTCTGTATAAAGCACAGACCAATTAAAAGAGTGTATGTTTGTTAGTTTCTTACCTCATTGCCACATTTGAGCCATCAATGACGATGGGCCTGAGGTTATCATAGGTATCCACAGGGTCATCTTCCACTGACACCTCTGGACTAACAGTCTCTTTAACACAGGGGGACCGCGATATTGATGTGGCCGTACTGCTGCCAGGTTGAATTTCAGGCTCCACTTTGTTTCCAAGCCTTACCAACTCAGCAAGAACGTCGTTAATAAGTGCAGCAGCCCCCAATTTGTTGAGCACCGTCTCCACCTGCTCTCCCGAATAGCCCAACTTCAAAGCAAATTCCATCTTCGTCTGGTACTCCCGGTCACTGGAATGTTTTATCCCTGGTCCCGCGCTGGTCTCATCCTCACGAACATCTTGCACAGTGCTACTCTGGGAAAAACTGGGCCGGTCAAGGCATGGAGAGCGACAGAGCTGTCGGTGGGGTTTTGTGACAGCCAAGGGTTCCCTCTTTTTACACCTACTGCCGCTCACCTGAACCCTGTGGCACTGCTGCTCTTCTGATTCACTTTCTGAGCTGCTTCCATCCTCTGAATCGTCAGTGGCATGCTGGGCCTCACTTGAGTCAATGTTCTCCTCCCTCCATGGGCGTTTTTCCATTTTGAGCTTCTCCACCATCGACCATACTGTCATCACGTTCGTCTTGACACCTCAGATTTCCACCCCATGCCTCTTCACCTCCACTGCAACCAGGGAATCATACTCAATGTCGGACTAAAGCGCTACAGGCTCTTTGTTTAGAGCCCAAGTAACACGGTCTCCCCTCTGTGGGCAGGCAAAATCAAACTATTAAATCCTGAAAGATAGAAAAAACACAATGGGATGTTTCAATAAAAAATAAAATTTTAATCATTTTGAAACAAATAATTTACCTCTGTTCCTATGCATAGACTTTAATTTGTTTGTATTTCCCTATTTTATACAATCAAAAGTCTGACTGGAGAAGCAATTGAAAGTGTAGCAAGATAGAAGAGTCTACTAGAATGAAACATTTCCAGTGCAACTGTTGTGAATTCTTTGTGATCTTAACTGCAGCTTTGAGTAAATAAGATGGTAAACCAGTTATATTTGTAAACACATCTTTCTCCTCTCAGTTTTAGCTCTCTGTCCTAACTAACCCCAAAACTGAGCTTTTCCAAAATGGCCTGTTGTTTGTAAATCTTCAAAACACCAGCTTGGTGTTTGAGTGTGTAAATGTTAAACAGAGCTTCTGCATAGCAATGACACAAGCGCACTGAGGGTTGGGGACTCTGTGCCACAGTGCCAGTAAAGTTAAGAAGACATCCTTGGGTTACCTCTAATTTTCTCTTTGGTTGATCATTTTAAAAGCAGAGCTGCGGTCATGGATTTAGGTTGATTTTGTCAGATGATGACACAATTATAAAACAAGTTTGTTTTTTTTAATCACTTCTTGGTAATGACTGCTGGTTAATGTGTAATTATTCACCATGATTATTTTAAACTTGTTCAGTGGAAAGAAACAAAAAAATATGTAAATAAGAACTATACTGTGAATTTGCAGGAAAACTGCATTTTAACATTTAGAGGATTTAATGTAGACAGAGTCTTCTTCTCCATCACCACCCCACTCTCCATCCCACCTGTGGTAAATTCTCAACCTGTGGGAAACACTGCTATCTGGGGCAAGTGACAAAATGAATCAGACTAATGGAACATATTAGTCACCTGCCCAGATAAACAAGTCACCAAAAAAACATAGCACTGTAGGGAAAGAACTGATCTGAATATGGACATATATACGTTCTCTCTGTCCAACTGTGTTTTGGCATTTGTGAACCACAAACCACCAAAACTAAAATCAGATCTAGTCTTTTGTTTCGGTTACATTTCTAGTTAAACTGGGTGGTTAAATAGTCTGCAATGACAGCCAAGACTGCAGGCTACATTTTTTGTCTGACTGTCAACCTTTTTCTAATTGAAATATTAAATGTCATACCTACAAAACTATTTATTCTTACAAATGTACCACCAATGATTTACTTAGCTGTAACTAACAGGACATTCTTCAATAAACTCTAGCAAAGCATTACAGCACTGATGCATTTGTGAACTTATCTGTCCTAATTGTTATTGGAAAATTTCTCACTGCATACCAACAAACCTGAACTGAATTGTGAATATTTTACTAATGCTAGATGGTGACAGCATCAGCATGTGAATATTACATAAATTCACTTTGGCACTTTTTCACAACAAACAAATAGGTGCATACAGGAAAAAAAGAAACTGTGTCAATGATCTCATCCTGCTTGTAGGTGCAATATGGAACAAATATAGATCACAACAAACAACGACCCAACTTCCCTGTCTCTCCGGCTGACTGCTTTTAAAATTAAAACCCCAGTCTTCCTGCACAAAACGTGATCATGTACTGCAGAACAATCCTCGCCTCTGTGAGCACTGCTGGTCTCGCAAGCAATGATCGAGCCAGACACACGTCAGGTGAGTGCGTGAACATAACCTGAGACAAAGTGTGGGCTGAACAGTGAATCCCTGCACCTCCGGCCCTCTGACAGACAATCTGAACTGAACGTAATTCCTTAGGGAACAAAGCTGTTTTATGGTAAAGCAGAGCAGGACTTCAGGGAGCCTGCAGGGATAAACATGTACCACTACCAACAGCTCCAAGTGTAATTTATTTTTTACATATGGAAATTGGTAATCAAATAATCTTAACAACAAGTGCATTAATGAAACACTGGACTACACTATAGCAGAGAGCAGAAAACAGCCGGCTTCGAGCTTCAAGAGGCGCAGCCCATGATGTGGGTTGCTTAGCAACACAGCCTTGTCATCAGCTAACTCCTTTTTACCAGTCACGACTAACACAAACACGGCTCATCATCTCTCTTCAGGCAGGCAGTGAATGCACAACACTTATAGCTACACTACAACTCTACACTAAAACTCTTGAGGCAGCATATTTTGCAATAAAAATAACAATACTTAGACCTCGATCAGCGCTGACCATTGAAAAAGACAGATCAATCTGGATACTTGGTATGCGTGCATGAAACAAATGATCTGAGATTTCCTCTTTCAACATTAGTTCATGTAATGAAATAGCAATGTCACTGGCGACACCCTTGTCGGGTCATACACAAGACTGATATTTATAGAAGACCTTGAAGGGTGATAGATATTTTGAGGGTCAATCTATTGCTACAAATGCATACTTGCCTTTTAATGGCAGTACTAGGTTTAAACATTTAAAACAATGAGCGGAGCAAAGTGGGATGTTGAGGCACTGCTGTGGCACTCAGCAGTAAACTCACACAACCCGCTGCCATGTAAGACATTTTATGACCACATCAGTACATGTTTCAGGGAGCAGTCCTTCTCTCTTCTCTCTTCCAATCCTTTCCCTGCCACCTCCAGATTCACAGGCTTAGACTCAGTGAGGCCTCCAGACTATCTCTGCACATGCACAGGCTCGTGTAGTTCTGTTTCATAGCAACAAGTGAAGCAAGTCTCTGAAGCCATCTTTCTGCGTTGCTGACCCTACATAGTATGAAGCAAGGATAAAATGCACTATGGTCAGCGTTGGTTGCATGAACCACTTGTCTAGTTAGATATCTTGAAATTAAAACAATATACAAATCTAAAAATACAAAAATGACCCAGCAGTTTGTTTATGAGACAGACCAATTAGAGAAAAGCATGTAACTGTTACTGTGATATCTACGACGCTAATATTCTGTATAATTACACAGAAGAAAGTCATTATTACTAAGGTGAAAGATTAATGATCTACCTCTTCCTTCTGCAGTCTGAACACAAAGTCTGTAAACCGAATCAGCACAAACAGTTCGCAGTACTCTGCATAAAGACAGTTCTGACATATACTTTCAGCATGCCTGGCCACCACCTTTACCCATGACCCAAGACCCATCACTATGAAACTACTCTTGGAACAGGGGCTACTGCAACACATAATCAGTGTGGTCTGCCATAAGGGCAAGTGGAGATTGTCTGGGCCTAGAAAGAATGACAAACACAAACATACACAAACAAAACTAAGAGGGTACATTTTTGGTCATCATTATGCTTCAACATAACCATGGGAGTAACCCGCCAACAAACAAAAACAATATGATCTCCTTTTCTTGTTTACACTGATCAGATGATGACACTATGCTCCCATCTCATTTTAGACCCGGTGGCATGTCTACTGATATAATAAGACTGAACGCTGGCTGATTATCATTTCACTACATTTTTGGAGGACTTGTTCACAAGCCATCTTAGATATCAAAAGACGGGAACACATTACATTTATTCATTTAGCTGACGCTTTTATCCAAAGCGACTTCCAATTGCTATATGTGTCACAATTGCTATATATGTCAGAGGTCGCACGCCTCTGGAGCAACTGGGTCTCAAGTGTCTTGTTCAGGTACACATTGGTTTCTCAGTGGATTCAAACCAGGGTCTCTCACTCCAAAGGCATGTGTCATAACCACTGCTCCATCACCACCCCAACAACATAGACAACACCAACACCAAAATGTTCCAGTGTGTCAAGCTAACACTTCACCAATACAGATAGATGTCTCATTGATAAAAAGATTTCCTTCCCTGTCATATGGTATAATCTCAATGGTTTATGAAGCTGAACAAAAACCTAAAGTACACATTTTGAGTGCTTGGTTTATCCCCTAAAGAGGGATTTTTAGCGTTGGAAACTACACTTATTTCAAAGCAAAAACTGAAGACAGTTTCCTTTTAGTAGCGGTAACAGTTATACTAACAATAGGCAAAGAGAAAAGATTGTACTGTGTTCTGATATGACCGGTAAGCCAGTTTTGTCTTTACTTAACAGCAAACCACACGAACGTGCACATAAATTAAAACACTGCAATGACCCTAATGGCAGTGACCATAACTGTTGAATTAACTTAGGTGGACTATGTTATTGCATTTCTCAGCTAAATAGTTGACACGTCAATACAAAAATCTGAAGCGTTTTTTTTTATAACATTAGGGATGAAATGGAGGAAGGTTAAAGCATGACAGTTAAAGAGATTTCATACTGATAATGCACTTTTTCGAATTCCGTTATGATATTACTACTGCACACGACGTCACCTTTGTGATTGGATTTGATGAGAGATAACTGGTTTGACACCCTTAGGCCCGGGGATGCGGTTAGCACCCGCTATCAAGCTATGTACCGTTACTTTGCCAGTTGGAGAGTCAACATTTTAGCTACATAAACTGACTGGCCTACCTCGGTTAATCTTGTTGGTCAATGGCTAGAGCACGATTGGCTGTTCCTGCAAGCTAACGCTTACTACCAGTCTTGTCAGGCAAACCCGGTCTCTATTTAACGCGAGTTAACGGTAACGTTAGCAAAGCTAGGCAGTTAGCTAACCTACGGTGATAATAGCCAACTCAGTGGCTCCACAGGCTAACTTAAACGGAAGCTAACACTAGTTAGCTTTAGCTGCTGTGCGTGTGCTAACATTTTTGCCGGAATACTATAGTAACTTAACAAAGTTGACGACCATTTAATATTTCAGACGGGGGTGAAACCCCAGCAACACAACATGATTCTCTACATTATGTGCACGTATATCGCTGCCATCGTTCACTTCAAACGGTGCTCATCTCACCTTATTGCTGTCATCCTCTTCACAGTTATGTTTTGCTGCCATTGGCGCTGTCGCAGTTTGGTCAGGGTTGCCAGATAACGCGAGGGAAACAAGTAACCTAAGCTTTGAAAAGACATCGGGGTCGTTAGAAACTTAAATTTCTGCGCCCCCTTCCCTTCACCTGGCCTCTTAGTCAGACCTTCCATCAACGCAGGGCTTTTATGATGCTTTCTTTGTGGCTTGTAACGACAGTTTCACAACTCATTAACCCATACCTGTGTGAATGCTGAAAATAAGGGACACGAAGCCTTGCAGACAAGCAAGGACAGACTTGTCATAGATTCTTACTAGGGTACATAAGAGGAATAACTTGTGAACTCAAATGAATATGGATGTAGACTGTAATAAAATGTAGTATTGATTCATTGTATTTGAGGCCACAATAGCTACACTATGTATATTTAGGACATGCAAAAACAAGACAGTGATTTCTAAATTCTGTGCTGTCATGTGGCAGCACAACAGCTTTGTGTCGAACCTGAATGGGGGCTTTCATGTACACGCTCTCCTCAGGTGTTCTAGTGAACTTGACACTCCAAACTGCTTATAGGTGTGCTTACGTGTAAGCACTGCAACACACTATTAATCTGTCATGGTTTCCCTTCTGTTGGCCAAACAAGTGAGAGAAAATGAAAAAATTGTCTCTTTGTGTTTATTTTAGTGTAAGGCAGTGTTCTAATCTGACAAAACAGTACATATTTTCAAGAGGAATCCCCTAAAGTAACATGGATGTAGCTTTGAGACGATAAAAAATCCAAAATGAAAAAAGAAAACTCAAACAAAAAGAATATTGCCAATGTGTAACAACCATTCTGAATACAATGTTACAGTGTACAAATAGCTGAGAATATAAATACAAATTCTTTGACATTTGTTTGTTACGCTATAAAAAAAACATCATGTGACAGTTTAACCTCTGACTGACCAAACATTAAATGCACGAGAAAATTATACAACTAGTTTATCTTTTGACATATTATTTCAGTTCCACTACTTTTTCATTCCATAAGCTTACAGTAATGCCATAATGGAGTCCATCATTTCAGTAAGAATGATGCATTTCACAGGTGGTCAAGCTGTCGGAAATGGGACCAAAGAAAAACAGCCACAATAAGGCCAAAATTGGCTTGTCCGGCTAGAAGCAAACACAGTAAGTTTGAGACAATTAGCTATTACTAGCTTTTTTATAAACTTTGATTTGCTTTGTTTACTAGCTTTTTTATAATTTGTTTTCCTCTACCATTTTTTTTACTCTGGCTGTTTCTTCGGTGTCTTATGTAAATCAATTTCATACACAGGGTAACTGCATGTGAAATGTACTATACAAATAAAGCAGTTTTTTCCTTTCAAAGCTTTCTAAAGTGTAAATGAAAAGTCATCTCAAATTAAGATGCAAGAACTATCAGTCCATCTGTACATTTCCTATAACTGCTTATCCTCCTCTGGGCTGAGGAGAAGAACTTGCTGTAAGATATTCTGAGCTAAAGCCAAATGCAGTAAAAGCTTAACGTATTTCAAATATACCTCATGAAGGTACTAAGAGTAATGTTTTATATTGTGGATGGAACTATTCCTGTCTGTGACCTGACATACTCCTCTCTTGTTGTTTCCTAAACCCAATCTGGTCTGAAATTAAGTAAACCAAGGAAACAGCTAGAGACGCTAAATTGGAGCATCATGACAGGCCAACATAAACCTTACTGGAGCACAGAGAACAAGCTGTGAAAGCAGTAAACACAAACATAAGCCGGCACTTAAAGCATAAGCATACATGTGTTGCTAGCAAGGATTGGCTAGCCCTGTTCGGCAGTGCTATGGAAACCAGACAAATGAATACTCCAAAACAAAGTGTGGCATTACCACTGAGACCTGGATACTGAGGCTACATGTGCATATAAACTTTCTAGTACAACTCAATAGCTTAATGAGATGAATCTGTGAGCATTTTAACTGCGAATGAAACAATGACTTGCTTAAATACTTTCAACACACTGTAATATGTGACCTATGTGAAGAAAGCGACAATTACTGTGCAAATGCAAACAATCCCTTTTGACTTCCTAATAAGACATCGTTGTACTTAACTCAGCATAATGGGACATATTTTCAAATTTCAATTCAAGTACAACAACTTTTCAAAGAAATCAGTTAAGCGAGTCCAAATTAAGCAACAATTCTTCATTTGGATGTAACATAAAAGCATAATGCGAACTGTATGACTGAGAGACTTTCAATTTAAGGTTGCCTCGGAGAGTTTGTTGCAGGCCACAGGGCTCGCCACATCTCTGGGTGTTCTTTTTTCACTGAGGATGGCCATTTCATCTTTAGACACCCCTGCGTTCAGAGGACTCCCTGTGTGAGATATTCCGTCCCTACAAGCCGCAGGTCTGCTTTTACCACACTGATTATAGGATGGCAAATTAGTGGCGGCTTTACAGAACATTTCCTCATCAACATCGTCTGACGCCTCCTCCGTCACTCCAGAATAAACAAAGGTGCTATGAGGTAAACAAGGATCTGACTCCACGGGAAGGTGACACTGCTTACTGTAAAGCTCTGTGTTCTGCGAAATTAAATCACAGGACACTCTGTCTGACACATTACAGCAAAGATGTTGCGGTTTACTGTTGGGAAAATCATTGCTGGATGAACTACAAAATATTTTGTGTTCTACTTCGGTTTGACTGAGGCTCTGTACTTCTTCTGTGGCTTCCCGAGCAGTCAGAGGAAGGCTTAAAGTCATTTCTGACCTTGTTTGCCATGATAAGGCCATAATGCTGCTACTGTCTCTAACCTCCGATGCAGACACAAGTACATTCTGTTTGTAATATGGTGAGGAATCTCTTTCAGAGTCCTTTTCAGTCTGAAGACAAGTAACGATAGCAGCACTGTTCTCTCTGTATGTGTCAGGCATGTTCAACTCAAGGCTTTCTGTGTCCAGAGACCTACTTCTCCTGTCTAGAGACAACGGATTAGCCATGGACTGACTGACTCTTGTAAGGCCTAGGTGCCGTGGGAGACTAGCGATTGCCCATGTATTACTGATCAGGTTCTGCTCATACAGGTCTAACATTTGATAGTCACATTCAGCAAATGCATCTTTCTGTAGGTAGCTTTCTTCAAACTCCTGATAGGGCGATGAAATGTCCTCCTCCAGTTCCATGTGAATCTGCTCATCGTATTCGCCCTCATTATGCATATCCACTACATCAAATGTGACTATGGTAGGTAAGGCCTGCATATTTGGAGTGAAGGCAGAGTTTCTCTCCAAATCATCCACACTGTTGTGCAAGTTACTCAGCATCTGAGTGTTTTTTGTGTAGTCCACAAGTGCTTGAGAGAAACTCACAGTTTGCCCATCGTCCAAATCATTGTTGCAGGCTGGAGACTGAGAATTGATATTTCTGTAAGGTAGAGCCACAGGCTTGTTTTCCTCAAGATGCTGCTCTTTGGGTTCACAAAATGTTTCAAAATCTGGGTCAGATGTGCTTCCAAATGATATGCTGCTGTGCCTTTTCTCACCATCGGCATTTATGGGTTTTGTTATTTTTTCAGTGGAAGCAGGGATATTTCCCTTTTCCTCAAATATATCCGGTTCTATGTCATTTTCTTGTCGTCAAATATATCCGGTTCTATGTCATTGTCATTGCGGTTTTTATTCATGCCAACTTCCAGCTGACCAACCGTATTTTGTCCCAACTCCGAGGATTTCCTGCATGTGTTCGGCATCTCTAGAAAATCACAACCTTTATACAGTTCAGCACTGATTTGTAATCGATTCATTTCTGGAACAAAGGCAGAATCTGTTACGCCAACTGGCTCACTCAAATATTCACACTGTTTTGAAACGGGCAGTTTTGATTTGTTTTCGTAAAGTGGACTGATGAGACTCTCATCAGGAGCAAACAGTTCATAAAGGGCATCACCGCTGTAACTGTCCCTGGGTAATCTGTCTGTCCTTAGTCTGTCAGTTTTTTCTTGACCTTCATCTGGCCCTGGTGTGGTTGAATCATAGTAGCCCTCATCACTAGTTGGAACAGATTCTTGATGCTCACTTTGAGGAGTTAACACATCAGCAATTGAAGAACTGTCCATGCCACTGGCTTGCTGTGCACTGTTGCTGTTCAGTAAGTCCATATTGTGAGAACTTGTCAGGTCCACAGTCAAATCTGTGTGGTCTTGGTTGCAAGAATAGCAAGTTTCCTCTGACACGTTATTTCCCCAGAAATCATTAAGACACTCCTCATCCAAATCTTCGGGTGAGGCCATTTCTTCACCGCCACCCTGATAAGTAAGATAACAAGAGGCCCTCTTTCCTCCATTTCTGCTCCTTTCTCCAGAAACCGTGCTCTCTGTGATGCTGTCATCTTCTTGATCCGCAATAATGTCCCCACAGCCTGTGAGTGAATCAAAGCTCTTTAATGATGCAACATCTCCAAAAAGCAGGTTTAGCTGATCTGACGAGCCAGCAGGTGTTTCAGACTTCAGTACAGGCTCAGACATCATCTGAAGTTTCAGACAAGGCTCACTGTGTCCTCTTGAGTTCTCCACATATTCGCTGGAAACTGCAGCCACCAAACTCATTTCCTGCATTTCATCATCACACATCTGATCATCAAGCCCAGACATTGGGCTTTCTTGCTCCTTGCTCTTCTTCTCTGAAGCCACCGCATCAGCATCAATACATTCAGGGCCATTGGAAATATCAAATATACCATCTGCAAAATCAGGCACATCAGGTTCAGATCCCAGGCACTCCGTGACATACTGGTTGGTGTTGTCCTGGACAACAGGCACCTCTTTTTTGCAGTGACGGGAGGACATTGCAATCATTTCAGTTTTATCCAATCCACTATTTCTATGGTTTCTGTGATGCTTAAAACTTTGAAAAAGACCCCTCAAACCCTTTTTCTGCCGGGTGAGAGTCAGGGATTTCTGGTCAGCATTTGGGTGACTACATTCATTGTGGCAGCTACTGTGGAGCTCTCCAACACAGTCCATCTGGTTGTGGAACTCAAAATCTGCTGCTGAGGTGTACCCACTCCTCAGATTGTCATCATGATTAACTTTACTTATCCCATCGTGTGTCCTGCTTTTGGTGATTGCTTTCTTAGAAGACCACTTGTTCTGATTTTTACTCCTTCCTCCAAAAAAACTTGGTAAAAGACAGATACTTTTACGAACTCCAAAAAATGTCAGGGCAGTCCTCCTAAATCTTCCAGATTTCTGTGATTTTACCGTAGCATTCATCGTATCCAACTGAAGCTCTTCCGTTATGTCATCAGGGCTACATCGGGGAAGCTGTTCGGAGACTGAAGCTACATCCTTGGTGTCACTCGGTGGCTCATCTACCTTGCGAGAAGCCATGGCGACCACGTTTACAAGAGGAGTCCTACAGAAAACATAGTAGCTGAAATGTCTGAATCAGCTGGTAGGATCACTGAAGTGAATTTGTCCTCCATCTGATTTGAGCCCTGAATTGAGAAAGTTGAGACCAAAATCAACAATGAATTCAAATTGAACATTAACCACATTGATATGAAGCGCACTGCAGATTTGTAAATGTATTTCCATTAGGAGAGTGAGATTTCTAATACTAACTGGTGTCATCTGTATCACTGTGGCCATCAGCCTATTGTACTTTTTTTGACATCCACCACTGTATTATGATAACGAGATGGAAGATGTGGATTGGAGTCTACACTAGTCTCCTCTTCATGTCAACTCAATGTCTGTATGGCTTGTTGTTTCAATGTGTGCGTTGTGCTATGGCCACGTGTGCCGGTCCTCTCTTTCAGACACTTGTGACTTGCAGCGATTTCACCTGAAGTGAACACAAGCCCCAACTTTGCCAACTGCATTCAAGTTTTTATGCCTCTGTGGTGTCCTGTTGTCTTATTTGCTTTCTTATCTCACCATTTATTTCACTGTACATTTTAATATTTTGTCTTGGCACCTGCTGCATATACTTTTCTTTGTATATTTCCTGGCTCAATGGTCTGCTATGTCCTATTTTGTGTAATTTATATCTCTCTGTTTTGTTTTGCTGGATTATTTTGCTGGATTGTTATTTGCCAACGTAGATCTAAGCAGGCTCACTCTCTATTAAACCATTCTTTTGTCAAGAAAATATGTATAAATAAATGTTAGAACATTTGTGTAATATTATTATGGTGCCACTTTGGCCATGAATCAAGGACAGGTCAAACTAGAGCTGCAACAATGAACCTAATAATCAATAAATTGTCTATTGATCGCCCAACTATTTTGATAATCGATTAACCGGTTTGAGTTATTTATTTTAATCACAATTATTTGATTCCAGCTTCCTATATGTAAATAAAATAGTTTCATTACTCTTTGACAGTAAGGTGATTATGTACGTACGTATACATACCCCATACTCATATTGAATCTCTCACCTTTGTATTGAATGTTTATTGTTTTGAGTGCCTTTTTGCAAGTATGTTGTGTATATATTGTTTTGTCAGTAAATCATACTCAACTACACCAATAAATAACGTTACAACCGTATAGTAATGTATATCATGCATGCCAGAGTTAGAGTTAGATAAACCGCGGTAAAAAAACAAACAAAAAAAACAAACAAATATATATTCTGTGCTTTTCTGTTTAGTTACACAATTACCTACATACGTGACTGACTGAACATTAATCAACGATAAATAAAAACCCGTAAGATTGTGACATGTATAAGCCCAAGGTGATAAAGCAACAGGCTGTAGGTGTAACCGTGCTCCAGCTGCTCTGCCACAACAAAGATCAGCGGTAGAAGGTGTGTTGAAAATACTGGAAAAATGTAATTTCAAAGAGAGCATTAGCAAAGACAATAGACGGTAGCTAACGTTGAAGTCACATTATAACGTCTGTGCTAACGGAGTCGTGAAGTAAACAAACTTACCAACTAAAGCCAATATCTCGCCGCACGGAGCTTGTGTTGGTTTCTCGGCCAAAAGACGCTGTTATCAATGCATGGTTTCTGGTGACGCTAACTTGGCTTTAACTTTGGGTTACTGCAGTTGGCTTGTGGCTGACTCGGGCCCCAGAGTAATTTAGCTCAGACCAGATACGGTTTCATTTGTTTCCAGCTAACGTTACGGTTAGCTAGCTGGGATGCTTGCTAACAACACTCGCCACCCGTGTGTTCTGCAGTTTGTGGCTGCAATGTGAGTCTGACAGTTGCTAGCGGTGGATAACGTTAAATCACATCGCAGCAAAGCAGTATGGTATAAATACGCAGACCAACTACAAATGGATTGGATTAATGTGCCTACTATAGCCACGCGTGCCGATTTTACTTAAAAACCCCAGCGTTTAAATGCCGGATGATGTCTTCCTCTCCCGACTTCTCAGGTAATTTTCCCAAATCGCCTTTGGCGACTCTCCTCTCGGCGCATACTAATGACGCAGCATGTGTGTAACGCGTGTTTTATACTACTACTATTACTACAACGACTACTACTACTAATATTAATACCAACAATACCAATAATCTATTAGATATTACATATATACGCTCCAAAATATCCAGATACATTGTCTGGTACACGGGTTTCTTTATGTTTTACACATTTTTCTGTAAGTGAGGTATTTTCGTCTGCTTAGGTGTAATGAAAATAATTGCTGATTGGTGTGTCATCTGTGAATTAAAGGGAAGTATTTTTTTTATATAAACTTTATTCAGAGCATAAGCATAACATTTCAGAAGGGAAGGCATAAGACAAATGACACATATAATTAAATAAATAATCAAAAACACAATAAATAAAAATGTGTGAGAAAAAAGACATTTGGTGTAAAGGAAATGGATAAAAAAATATAAATTATTTCAATTATAATTTTTGACAGTGATCATGAAAACAGTGTTTGATGGTTTGCTTCAACTGAACTGTGACTCATGGATGTAATATTTAGCTAGAAGCAGGAAAAGGTTAGTCACAAAAAAATAGTCCTCTGTCTTAAAATCAGTATAACCAAAGATAACATTTTCAAATCAAGGTTTGCGGGGATATATACGTGAAATAATTTCCATGACTTCCTGCCTGAATCTTTATAGATACCGCTTGGTAGGGTGCAGAGTAGCAGTTTCACTTGCACACTTGAAATAAAAGCCTTCACCCCCCCCAAGATTTTAGACACAGACATAAAAGTTATAAAGCAAAAGTGTGCTGTTCTCAAAGTGTTGAATGTTTAATGCACTGCTATTTCAGTAACATGAAAACATTGCAAACACTAAAGGAATGCTGCATAGGTTGTAGAGAAATCGTTTTGAGTCATTTTATGCCCTTTATGAAAGAGAAATATATATATATATATATATATATATATATATAAAAACATTTTATGATTAAAATATTCTTCTTCTTTACAGTCACAATTACTCACAATTACATTTACAGCAAGTCACACAGAATTCTTTTAACAATATGTTGCTGTTTTCAAAATTTTGGTAAAACCTTGTGCTACAGTTAAAGTCATTGTGACATAGAGCACAATCTGATATTATATACAGTACAGATTTACTGAGAGTTAAATATGTTTTTACAGTGAAATATTGTGTTTCCAACCTTCAAACAAGCACCTACAGTAACTGCTTACTGACGCTTGTGCTTTTATTTTATTTAATACTGATTTTTAAAAGTGCTTTTACATAGTTTTTGGTCCTCTTCATAATTGTCCTCCGTGCTGGTGTTATTGTTGGTCTTCTTGAAACCAAGTGTTCCTGATTTTTTCATCGTGTATTTTCCATTCATGTTTTTGACTGCCGGACATCTGTCCACTCCATTTTGGTGCTTTGCAGTGCCTGAGTCTTCTTCTCATCCACTTGCACGTAATCCACTTTGTACTCATCAGACAGAAAGGGCTTCTGCTAGGCACAGAGAAGGAGAGATGAGGAGACAGTGATGTGGTTACATTTTAAAAACAGTTTCAAATATGAACATGGTACTGCATCCATGGTTTGTACAAACAAACACTCGTGTTGCACTAAATGTATTTAAATTCGTGATGTTGCTTAGTGTGCTGTCGAAACTTTTACGACTATATCTTTGATCATACATTTCTTATCATAAGTGATGTTGTGCACAACATTAAATTCTTCAGGGCCATAATTACAGCATTATTATATCAGCTGCTTCAAGATATCACAAGTCAAGCAAGGAGACAAGATTAATTTAATTTACTTGTTTATTTGACAGGGACAGTGCTCATTAATTAACAGCAAAGTAACTGTAATTGAGCCAGAGTTAGCTAGTGTTGTAGTATTCAAGACCAGTCTTGGTCTCAAGATCAAAAAATTGCTTTTGCATTGTCTGATTTATTTGTTAAAACGTATTGCTTCAAATGCAATAAATAACCCTAATTAAAATGTGTTGTTACCGTTAACGACTGTCACCCCTCCCGGCAATTGTGATGCTTGCGTTGATTTCAACTCTTAGCGTTTGTATGTGGGTGTTTTAATGGGAATTCAGATCTTTCAGATCAATTTGAGAAGTACCCATGATCTCGTTCCACATTTTGTTGTGTGTCATATAATGTGGGGAACTGGTCTTGGTCTTGACTCTGTCTCGCCCTTACTCGGTCTTGGTCTCGACTTGGTCTCAGCCCCTAAAAGTCTTCGTCTGGTCTCGGTCTCGATAAACTCTTTGTCATGACTTGGTCTCGGTTTAGGCGGTCTTGACACTAGAGTTAGCTCAACAGGCTAATTTCCATCTGTTGTCCCTGGCCAGTTATTAAAAAGGCAACCTAAAATAAAGAATTAAAATTAAAGTTGATAGGTACCCTCGTAGTGACCACTGATTTGGTCATTTAAATAGCAATAATAAGGGTTAGTGGAGCTAGTAGGTCGTGATTGTAATGATATACCCCTCGGGGCTTACTACTGTGGGTTTGCTGTCACAAATGTCTTATGGACTCAAAGTAGGCTACACAGAGTACTGGCCCTGTACCAAGACCACCTCTTCAAGGTAGTCTCAGTACACTTGTTTGGTCCGCTTTTGGTGCGCACCCGAGTGCGATTGCTGCATTCCAAATGAACCGCACCAAGGGGGAAAACAAACTTTAGTGCGATTTAACCAAACTAAACAAGGCAGGTGTGAAAGCACCCTAAAAGCCTAGTCCCAATTAGACACCTGTCTCTTTTACTGGCAGGTGTAGCTACATGTTTTGACAAATAAACACAGTTCTCAATTAGAAGCCTGGTCTGGTTTTTGGATGTATAAAACCTCTTGAAGACCACTGTGTTGCCCCCTTGAGCTAGTTCTAAGTTGCTTAGATCATGCATACCAAATGTATGATGTATATATAAATGTTTAAACTTTGGTCAATATGGACATGCTACACATCGTTAGATCTACACATCAGTGTTCTCTCTCCACTTTAGACAGTGATATAATTTGTTTCCCAGAATGCCTCAGTAAAATCCAAAGCTTGTAGCATTTAAATGGTATAGGTAGGAAAGGTGACAGAAAAAGTGAAACTGTCTACAGAGGCTACAGTAGGCTACAATAATCAAGACATACCTTCTGCACAGGAGAGGGGGATGCAGAATTGAAATCTAGTGACAGATAGTCAAGGTTTGATCTTCTCGCCCAGGGTTGAACTACTCCGTCAAAGGTGAGATAGGACGGTTGAATTGACTCCTATCAGAGAAAGACACAGATGAAGACCCTCCTGAATCATCCCTGTTCCGAGTTGAAATGATCCGAAATACATACAATTCAAGTCAAGTCTGCTAGTTTTTAATTGTTGATCTAACTTCATATGTGCTGCATTATCAGTAAATCACTGATTAAATAAAAACTTATACTGTTCATTTTCAGATTGAGATTAGGAAATCAGAGGAAGCTAACTGCGTGTGCATTCACTTGAATCGTGTCAGCATGTTTTTGTGCAGCAGGACAGCCCAGCTCATGACTACCAGTACATGACTAATATGGTGTTCTTAAAACTTTATTTTAAGGAAATAATTTTCCATGTCCAGGAACAGCACGTCATCATTGCACTGTTACAATTTCTCACACCCTGAAAGGTCCCCAGTGCAATCATAGTTTGCTGAGCAGTATATTTTCACTTTCCACACCCACATTCTTAGCTGTGTGGATATTTGTGCACACTATTTTCCACTCTGGTCCGACAATTATAAGAATGTCAGAGTTTGTTGTTTTATAGTGTTCTTTAAAACAAAAACTAGGAGAGCGAGGACCAAATGATCTGGCTACATACTGGTGATATCGAAGTCAACATTTACTCATTTAGATAACGCTTTTATCCAAAGCGACTTAAAATTCCTATATACGTCAGAGGTCGCACGCCTCTGGAGCAACTAGGAGTTAAGTGTCTCGCTCAGGGACACATTGATGGATGGGTCACAGTGGGGAATTGACCAAAGGCATGTGTCTTATCCACTGCACCATCACCACCCCAACAGGGATTTAAGGTTTTCTGCTCACATGATGGATATTAAGACAGTTTTGCAGCGTCACAGTATGATGACACGCAGATATTAACATTGGAGACCGTATGGCCCACAAACTGGAGTATCAGTCCCGGACTGGATTATGATTGCAAATAAAGAAGCCTGGAGAGCCTCCTTTTTTGATACCGGGTGACTGAATTAGGAAAATTAGCTGCATATGAAAGACTGTCCTATAGCAGGGGTCCTTGAGGGGGCTCAAGGTGTTAGCCAGCAAAAAGGTATTAATTAATTTCACTCCAACCATAAGTAACACAATGGCATAATGTAAGACTATACTGGTCATGGGTTTCATACACTTTCTGTAATAAAACACCTGAAAGCCAAAATCCTATCAGAAGGGCAACTCTAAGACAAAATCTTATCAAATGGGGGTCTAATTTGTGTCAGTTTAGGGATCCTTGACGTGAAAAACTTTAAGAACCACTGTCCTATGATGCAGGATAGGACAAACAAATATTTCCTCATGTGGGTCATGTATATTTCTTTTATAAAGGCTTTAGTGTAAAACAGAGGTGGAAGCACACCTTTTTCATTTTTACAATGGGAGAGATATGCTTGTCTTTAGATTTTATTATTATTTCATTTTATTTTATTTATTTGTTTTCAAAAAATTATATTATTTTAAAATTGTATTATGAAATTATATATTCTTCAGAATTGTTTTGTCTCCTTGGAAATAGCTGTATACGAGCCACTCTAAATGCAGCTTGACACCTTCTTGTTTCCGTGTTGGGTAGGTGTGGGAATGGGTAGTTTGAGTCAGTTTGAAATAGAATGTATCATGTGTCATCTATCGTATGACTAATGTGTATATCCCCAAATAAAAATTGCAAGTCAAAAACAAATAAAAAGTATTTTCACTGTAAATACAAATTTTACCATTGCAGTGCAGTTTGTGTCATCAAGTCTTGGATTGTCCGCGTTCTCAAGTCTTCTTTCAGGTAAACAGTTCACTGAAAAGCTGCAATCATATAATAAAAACAAAAAATAGGGACAATTAGCATCAGATTAGCAACCAACTATGAAGTTTTATAAATAGAAACAGCAAAACAGGATATTACTCTTACTCTGGAGTAAGTATATGTAAAACCAAAGCAAAATGAGCTTTAACTTGTCATAATGTATGTTTTAATGATTTATGTAATTGTAAACAAAACAGTAGTCCAATAACCAAAACACATGACTAGAACCTGCTATTACTTTCAACTGGAAGGTATAAGGTATTTTAATGCAGGGATGACATCTACATTTAAGTTAATAATGTTTTATGATCCTGCCAAAGGATTTTTTAAAATCATCAATGTTTTCCACTTTGTGGATAAAGAGACTTTTTTTTCTCTCTCACCAATGTTCAGTCATTGTTCTGCTCAAAGGAAGATGAGTGGGACATTCTGTGATTGTAGAGAGGCCTCTCAAGTCAAGAGGTGGGGGTCGAGCTGTGAGCCAAATAAAGGAAAAAAGTTATTGGATTGATTGTTATTCTCTAATGTGCCAGTCCACGCATAGATGGCCTCAGACACTGCCCCTACACAAATAACATCCTGGTCAAAACAACACTTAGAATATGGAAGCAGGTCCAGCAGCACTATGGGTGCATGTGAGGCATAGGCTCTCAATTAAATGCCTAGTTGCAAACCACATGTTTGCCCCCTCTCTGTGGGATTGTGTGTTTCTACATTGGCAAAATTAAGGGCAGAAAAACTGCTGGACCTCTTTATAGATGGTTATTTTTTCCAGAAACAGTACCCCCATCATGTTCTGTATGCATTTTTACATAGTTTATCAAGGTTTCCCAAAAACAAAAATGAAAACATTCTGTGCATCTGGTATCTGTATGAATCCTGTACTAACATTTCATTAGCACAGCAATGCAAATGAGTCATTGAATCATTTTATATATTTGTAAAACCTGTTTAAAGTTTAACAAAGACCACACACTCAAAAACATAAAGACCCCCTAAGTAGAAATAAACACACTAAAAAAATTAACAAGCTGTCTCACCTCTCCTTAAAATTGGCTTGAGATGCCGGTGAATTGGAGGTGGTGCAAGATCTCCAGGTTTGCACATTAGTGGGCTGAGGGTTGTGGAGGATTCAACATTGCAGCTTGTATTGTGGAAATTGAATGCCCCGGGGCTCATGGGGATATATCCATCACAATCACCAGTGGTAACAGAGGGAGAAGGGGAAGCCATGGGGACATATGACTCGTCCTGGTAGCTTTGAACTCGTATGGTATTTAAACAAGGCTGTGGAAAGACAAAGCATCATAAGATCAGACAAGTGCAACGGTTATCTTGGTACAACTGGAACATTAGTTAAAGCCACTGTGTGGAGAATTTTTATGTGCTTATAGCACCTTTCAAATTATTCTGATTGCATATACATATATATGCAGAGTTAGATAAGAAGATTGCTAACACTCTTGTGTCTATAGAGTTAATATGGGTTAAGGTTAAATAAGAAGCTAGAGTAAGCAGCTGGTTAGCTTAGCATAGCGCAAAAACTGGATACAAAAGAAAACAGCCAGCCTGAACCGGTCCAACAGTAATATCTGCCTACCACAAAGTTGCATGAATTTGATTCATGTTGTGTCATAAACAAACAAAAGTGTTCTGATGCTAGCAAGTTTATTTTGCTAACCTAAATCTTTCAATCGCCTGTATTGTTAATGATTCATAAAAATGAAATCCACTTTTGCTGGGGGGGGGTGAACTATATTTGGGGATGTGGTTTGAGAACCACTGGCCTACTAGCACCTCTAAAGCTCACCAATTAACGCGTTTTGTCTCGTTGTTTGTTTAATGGGAACAAAAACAGAAGGGTAAAAATGTCTTGGGGGAATATGTGCCTTTATGTGCTGGACTATTTCTTGGCCATGTACAGTGACTTCCTGGAGACTACTGGAGCTAACCATCTCCTAGCTATAGCTCCAGCAGAAGCTCCAGTAAGACAATTTGCCTGTCATGTGATTAAACAAATGAAGACGGTTTCAAGTCTTTTTGCTAAGCTATGGTAAACCTATAGTTTCATACTTATGACACAAGAGAATGGCATCACTCTTCTCGTGTAATTCCCAAAATTTTTGATGATATAAAATGAAAAATGATTATTCTCTTACCAGATTAAGACTCTGCCTCCTGTTCCTCGCTGATCTGCTATCAGCATCTCCTAAAAGATACATTATTGAAAAATGACATTCTTTCAACCCTTGCAATCAGCTATTATCAACATTAATCAGTATGCTGCCCCATCACAGTAGCACCACGATTATAGTTAATTTTGTTGTGTCCAGCTTTCTCAGTTTTCGTGTTACAAACACTGTGAAACTGCTTTCCAACTGAGGACATACCTATTCTGAAATGGTCCAGGCTTGACAGAGAAGTCCTCCGGGGAAAAAATGCAGTGTGGCTTGAGAAAGGCCGAGCAGTCATTACCCTTGGCCTGTGAGCTACTTCATCACTTAGCTGCTCTGGACGGTGATTAGGCTTGGGCGGCAGCAAAGGAGGTGTTTGTCTGTCCCCCGTTGCCTCAAGCGACGCAGAATGATAAGGTTTGTCAAACTGGAAGACACTTGCGGCACAGTGACGTAGTGGAGAGGAGGAGGATGATGGTAAAGCCATGGAGGTGCATGGAGCGCTGAAAGGAGGGTTTGTCAACCTTCCTTGGAGGAAAAGAGATGGACTGGAGTCAGCAAGAGTGATGGAGGATGAGGAGGAATCGTTGTAAAGAGGTGAGGGGACAATATCCTTGACAGCATTGTCTGATGACTTCTGCTCCAGAGAGATGTCAGAGTTTGAAAAGCTGTCATGTCTATAAATATGGGGGGGGGGGGGGGGGGGGAAG
>NC_060172.1:25983787-26086278 GCF_021292245.1 Micropterus dolomieu
CGGGGGGGGAGAAAACATTGTATTAGTTAAACATGAACCACCCATCATTTTGCCATCATTTCGTGTTGTACAGATTTCACATACCTAGTGCTTACACTCCCTGTCTCACACTGTGAGAGAAAGAGGTAGTCCGGTGGATGACTGGAATCTAGTTGGCTTGATAAAGACGCTCGGTCAGAGATGTCAGGTGACGGCTGAAGGGAGGTTGGGGTGTGAGGAAAGCCTTCTTCTGAGCTCTCTGTGGAAAACAAGCAGAGAGGGACAGAGAGTGTGTAGTTTCTGAAAAGTTACAACCACTGCTATCACACACTGACACCAAATGCTAGCTACCACGTAAAGACCTCACACACACACACACACAGGCAGGTTTCTCCCAGCCTGTGCTCTCATTACACATAGTACACTGTAAATGGAGCAGGTGAATTTGAAAAGAGGAATGGTATTTTTTTTTGCAGGCACCTTGAAAGTAGACACATGTGAGCCCTGTTCCCTCTTTTGTTTATATATTCTTCAATCTTGTAGTCAGATTGGCCCTCGTTCAGAAATTTGTTTCGTTCCATTTCACTCAAGGCCACTGAGTCAAGGCTCTCCCTGCAGAACTGTGGGAGGAGGGGGGTCCAAAAGTCTTTGCATGTTCTCATAAAACATTTGCTACCCTTAATAGGCGTCTGTGTTCTCTTGTGGGTGCAGAACGACATCTTCCTTTGCAAAAGTTATGAGGTGCCATTGCACAGAAGGAGGATCTACTGCTGTCCTATGTTAAACCCTTACTTAAAGCAACATAACTTTAATAAAGAATTCTATAAAAACTACAGTAACAATCTGTATCACTGTGTTAAGTGTGTGGATTATAATTTTGGACTATAATCAATTATATGTGTTTGCAGAGCAAAAGACACATATGTGATTCAGGGCAACATGCAGGGCAGCATATCAGCAACTTCGTGCTGTTGCTCTATCTTCTTCACACAGATGACAGTGTTTTAACAGACAAGTCCTGAAGTCTTCTCAGAAACATTACTGTTACTTATGCTTTCATTTGAAGCAACAATAAAGCAAAGGTCAAAACATCATCACCCTGACTGTAGTGTGAACATATACTGGCAAGTGTAAACATAGAAATAGAAATCGCCATAGGAGTACAGTGGTCACAGGGCGATTAAAGCACCACATCTACCCACAAAAGATATTTAATTATGTACAGCCTGAAAGCACATTCACTGTAGTGATACAAAAATCTTATTATTTATCTGTTAATTTGAATATGACCTCAGCTCCCTGTTATCTGCTGTTATCTCCTATCATACAGCTAGCTGCAACATCGGGCTACGTGACAGGCAAGCAGCAACTACAACATTTTGAACTGTTGGAAACAGACGGCAGTCTGATTTATGATCAAATGTGAGGGCATGCCATTACACCACATACATTGCTTGACCTGAGCACTCATCTAAATTCCTTTCCATTCCAGAAGAGTATCATGAAGAGCTGTTGTTTAATAAAATAATGCAACATTTACTTCTTGTTGTTGCCGCTGCTGTAGAGAGAAAAACAAATATGATTTGTATCATATAGCTTTGGCCACAACGTTATGACGTACACGTGTGTGGTTTTAGAAGCTCAGTTACAGAGAAATCTCTCAGCATGAAAAAAAACACACTTCTGTGCAAGCAAACCGTGTTTAGGACTTTTGACTTTTCAGCTTATACAGTGTTTTTTAAGTCTGCCACTCATGGATCCAACGAAAAGCATGGATCATTCAGGTAGATTTATTTCAATTTCTAGCAATTTATTTCTGCAAATCTCTATCCCTCAGGTGTTTTTGAATTTAGAAACAAACACTCCACACAGTACTTAATAACTGTAATAACACGGTAACAATGCAAAATACTCAAAACACCATTGAAATGTTCTAGATGATTTGTGCATATAGTTTTATAAATGTTACCTGAAACCACTATCTGCAGAATTTTTTAGAAGACGAATTTCAAATGAACAAACTGTGCAAGATATAACAATTTGAAATTTGAGGGCTTTAATACGGTTTAATACCGTACTGTGACTGATTTTACCACACAGCACCAAATAAACACTTTGTTTTAACCTAATTCTAAAGTTAGATTTTCAGTTCCTCATTTCTGTGAGGGGACAAGTGACGGCAATTTCTTCTGGAGCAGCAGGGTGACTCTTCTGACTTGTGAACAGGATGACCTTCTGTGTTCCACAAATACTTTGCGACTTCCAATGAGTCGGGCATATTTTAGAACAAAAAACCTTGTCAAGTGCAGCTTCAACACGACCACATTTGACCACAATTGAATTAAAGCTTTCTGTGTATTTTTACCTGCATCCTCCAGGCTCCCAAACTGGCAAATTTGACTGATGCTACTGATCCAGCCGTTCATTTCTTCTTCAGTTTTGGCCACCAGGTAAAAAATGCGAGCTGAGGTCTTCACCACAAAGAGGTGCTTTCCATTGAAGTCTCGCTTTATCCTGAGTTGCCCGTTCAGCATTTCGACCTCGCACTCTTTCAGATCAATGGTGCGGATTGGCTTTTTGGAGTTCTTACTCTGATAGTACTCCAGCACATCAGGATTACCGCTCATGCGACCTCTTCGAAGCACAAACCAGCGTTTCCTCCATGCCTGCAGGAGAAAGGGACAAACTGTTCATCATGGAGCTACTTTGAAGTTTTAAGTTCATCGTTAAATTGCAATATTCACAGTACGTCTCAACAGAAACGTCTCCCTTTCTCACATCATGAATTTTTATTATCCATGGCCAGTCATGGGAATTAGATTGCAGCTCCTTCTCTCAACAGCTAACTTAGCAACTTTAAACTCAATTTTTTTTGCTCTTGATATGGTCAGTAAGCGGAACCTCAACTCAGATTTCCCAGAAAGTACAGAGAAGAGGAAGTTCCTGTATTTAACAGAAAATGTCTAACACAACGAAAGAGGTATTAATACAGTACTTGGTCACTGCTTTTTACTGACGACTTTCTGAAAACTTAATGCTGAAACTTTTAACAGGTATTTATAGCTCCAAAGATCTACTTCAACATGTCACGCCTCAACCCTCACTACATAGAGTGTGTCTAGTCAGCCCAGTTGTGCAGGTGTCATATTTCAAGAAATGGTGAATGTATAGATATCATTTTCACACTTGGTTTTGTGGCTTTGTGCTCATTGTTGGGGCCGAGCCTTTCCTGATATTTTTATGGTGTGAAAACACTGAACACACTTCTGCATGTGGGTAATCTGCTCCTGTTCAAGTCAGTTGGTAATGTGTGCGCTTTACCAGGAAATGGTTAGACGCACCACACTTACTGCCAATATATTGCCACACTTAAGAGGAAACCGTAACTAAACAGATGGCGTCTTGATCCCATAGATGTTTTGAATACAGAAAGTTTGCACTCCCAGGTGCATCTAATAGCAGTAGATGGTGAAGGTAATCGCTGATCCGTGTTTTTTTATTTGTTATTTTGCTCTTTCAGAAGAATTGAAAGCAAGTGAAGCGCAGAGCAGGTCAGAAAGTTTGACTGTTTTCATTAAAGTGGACTTCCAATCTTTGCTTATCTGCAGGATAAAGCTCATATTTTCCATCATCATGTATTTTTAATAAGAGAACATGGCTAACTAGAGAATTAAGCTGAGGTTTGACAAAACAATCTGAACTCATGGTTTGCCTACTAGTTATATCAAGAGCTTTCTGCCTCTCATGGTCTTCCTCAGCGGATGGAGTTTGTTTACTTGTTATTACGTGACCTAAGTATGAAACCAGTCACATGAAAGCAGGAAGTCAGTGGTGGTGACAACTGAGCAAACTTAATATACTGAGAAAGACCGTGAGTTGCGATTGAATAGTCTGGAAAATGCTGGTTAACCCGTTCTATCCCAGTAAGCCATGACAGTGTGACCGTGAGCCAGCATGCACAATACCGGACCCTGAAACTGAAGCAGCTGAATGGAATTCATTAATTTCATTACTTACGCCCTGAGCTTTTCGTGACGCAACATGTTAAAATGTTTTTAGTGAAAAAGACCTATGCATGTGCAGGTTATGATTCCAATATTCACTTTCAAAATTCTTAAAATTATGGTATCAACAGATAGAATTAGATACTAGATGTCTATATTCAGTATTTAATCAATTTTCAAGAGTTTCTTTTTTAATTTTAGCTTTTACTGTGACCTCTGGGAGGGTAAGTTAGAAATATTACCAGCTGTAATTTGTTTGCTGGAAGCAAATATATTGTTTCACTGCTACTTTTGAGGAAATATATTTAAGTATAAAAGCCCTCTGTCACTGTTTTTTAAATAGAGTTTCATAAAAAGTCTATTAGCTTCAAGGGATATGACAATAACTGATCTAACGCGCTACAAAAAAATACAACTTCACCTCACACTAAGGTGAACTGGGCACAGTGGGCAACTGTCAAACGCATGCTTATGATTTCAGAAAGTGGTAATGCCATCAGAAAACAGAATTTGTTCCACATCCTAAAGGATTAGGTCTGAAGTGTGTTGATACTTCTGTTTCTAAACAAGGTGCCAAAGTAAAACCAAGGAGCTGCAGCCAACTAAACAAACAGCAACTAAACAAACACCTTTGTGAACACCATCAAAACACTTTATACTAACAGTATGTGATGATGCTGTCTGAAGATTTAAATTTTGCCATAGAACAAGATAAATGTGAGAGATAATCAACATTTCCATAATGCTATGTGCCTGTACTTGTCATTTGAATACTGAGGCAGATACTGTGCCTGTCCTTACAAGTCTGAAAAACATGTGTTTACAGGACTTTGTTTTCTGGCAACAACAGGATTTGCATAGTGTGCTAAAATAAGTTTCTATTTCCCGCCCCAAACCCCATCAATGCACATGCACACCTCTCCCTCCACCTCCACCTCCACCTCCACCCACCCTTTCCCTGTACTGGTGGTGGCAAATGGCCCTCCTCCTCCTCGTCCTCCATTCGTACAGAGGAAGTGCAAACAGCCATCATAAAGCCAGACTATTTCTGCTTGTCACTTAAGTCTGAAGTGTCTGACTGCCTCTGGTATTACTTCCCATGTTTCACAATACACACGCTCATCCAACAAACAGCAGTGAGTAGCCAGCCCAACATTATCACATGACCCCAACAACAGCAAAACAGGGGAGTAATTTCCATGTCTGTTTGAGGTACATCTGGAGTTTGTGATATATTATTATTGTCATAATGCCGTGTTGTTATGGCTACAAAGTGCGCCCACAAGCCAAAACACAAAAGCCAGGCGTTATTGTAAAAAATGAGGAAGACGATACAAAGGAGATTGAATTACAGCTCAGTTTAACCAAAGCATACAAACCCACAGTCTGTTTCTAAATCATTATTCCACACCATAACACACACACACACACACACACACACACACACACACACACACGGCTCACCAGCAGATCAACATGGCATTCCTACAGCTAGCAGAGGACATAAACAAGTGTCCGGTGTGTACTCCTACTCACAAATCTCTTTAGTTTCTTCTCCGGGGGGGATTTAATGAGCCAGCCGGTGCAGACTACATCCCCAGCACTCATCTTGACTGCAGAGTGTGTCGTCCTCACGCCTGCTGCTGCTGCTTCTGCTGCTGCTGCTGTTGAGAAACTGAGAGCACTGCGAAGCATATCCTGTGTTCTGGTATTCAGCCTAGCCACTCCAAAAGAAGGAAGTCAAGAAAATTGATCACACTGACAGCGAGAGAGAGAGACAGAGAAGGGGAGAGCAAAAGAGAGAGTTATGTGTTTGGTGTGCTCGGGGCAAGTGGATGGAGCTGTTGATCTGGGGCGGACAGGGGTGGGGGGGCAATAAAGGAGAAAAATACTACGCATACTGAGGTTTGACATATTTGGGGATTGAGATGTCTTTGGCTGGTCACATACAGCAGCTGAGTCACATGATGTTAAATATCTTATTTTAAGGTTTGTGTTAAACCATCTGAATGCTTTAAAAAGTAAAATCTTTTCCATTCTTGGTCTTATGTTAGATTCACACTTTAAAACTGAGAAACATGTTAAATTGGTAAGAAAGGTTGCAAAAGCAAATGTCCATACATTTAAACCCTTTGGAGACTGCTTACAATTTAATGCTTTAAATAGTTTTATGCATTCCAGTGATCTTTTCACATTTAAGCTGTTATGTAACTTCTTAGTCACAAGCAGCCTCTACAACAATCAAGCCTCTTAATATGACATATAACCATGCAATTAAAATTTTGCATAGGAAGCTGACAAGATCCCAGCCTTGCCATAGTTTTGAGCATTTCATTCAGTTTGCTAATATTAAACGTATCCATCAATGCCTAAATAACCAGGCCCCTAAGGTGCTCAGTGACATGTTGGTACCTCTCAGGGTTCCTGGCTCAGTAAGGTGATGAGGAAGTGCCCTTTCGTAAATCCTCCTCCTCTGCGCCGGGGATTAATATGTGTAATTCATTATGGATCATGAACGGGATATTATTATTATTTAAACTAAAAGGAGGGATAAGTCATGTAGTCATGAATGATGGTGTTCGTCATTGAGTTTTGTGATAATTATATTATATGATTGGTGTGTGATTTTTTGAGTGGGTTTTCTTGTGTATTTTTGTGTATTTGTATAATGGCCCATCTAGGAACTGGCATTGCAGACTAGTTTAGGCTATAAATGCTGTGGTATGTGGCATTGGTTCATGCTATATACTTGTCCCTATAATAGATAAATTATTATCATTCATTTGATCAAACATATTATAAAAACATCAGACAGGCATGCTGACGATATACACAAAAGAAAACAAAGCAACACAATACCTTGTTTTCAATTAAATCACCTTTCATCCTGTAAGAGAAGTTCACTTTATAACTTCTCCTGCCAGTAAAATGATGACATGCCACCAATAATGCGCATCTAATCACCATTTCAGATTTCCTCTCTGAAGGGGATTAAGAATAAATTCTCATTGTCTAAATAAAAATGATATTTCCTGTCATAAATAATCCGCTGCCTTAATAATAACGATTTTCAACAGATAAACACAGACTACTTTTAAGTCCATTTCAGAAGACAACATGGTGAGCTTTCAAAATTACCATTCTGCATTTACAGTTAATCAGTAGGCTAAATCTAAACAGACTCAATCTAACCGCTTTTCAAATTTCTTGAGCGACCACCAGGGGGAGACATAATGATCAAGTTTATGATTTTGTATGATCTATCACTGGGCAAATTTCATATTCAAAATTCATTACTCAGAGAAAATGTGTGTACATTACTTACATTACACCCACCGTACACACATTAATTCCATTACATTAATTATGTCTTCATTTAGTAAATCCATGGACACTATGTAAATAATGTGAAGAAACTTGCTTGTTTTTTTATTTACCTCATGTGTTTTAGATGACATTTATTTAGTAAATCTTTATTATTGTTAATTTTGTTATGTTGTCATGTGTTTTGCATTGTTTATTTACACAACTTCATGTTGTTATGAACTCTAGTACCTGCCTCCTCTTTTGTCTCCGTTTCGTCTCTGTTAAAACTGCCTGGAAAACATTTCTTAACATGTTAGCCCATGATAAATAAACTGCGGACTGCAGCAGTGCACTGTGGCTGCGGCATCAGCAGTGGTGAACATTGGCTGTGAGACGTAAGAACCGGGTTTACGGCAGTTACCAAAGAGTCTTGAAGGAAAGAGTCCAATATCTGTGGGCCTATATAAAACAGAGTTTTAATCTGAAATGACACCAACTGTGTAGCTGAATATCACTACAAAGATGTTCGGATCTGCCATAGCAGAAAAATAACAACAAAACGTTGCTGTCGTTTAAGATTTTACGGAACTACATCCTAACTGATATCACAGGCGACGCCATATTTTTTTCAAAGGCGTTAACCTACTTCGTTTCCCAGCGGTGACCAATCTTACGTGCTCAAAGAGTCTTTACAATTACCCATGATTCCCCAGAAACGTGTGACCTGTCTCTGGCCTTGGCGTGTAGCTCGGTGTTGCTAGTTGTGTGTGTGCGCGTGTGTGTGTGCTGGCTATAGCATTTCATTAGCGTTAATTAGCGAGCGTTCCTGTCCGAGAAGCCGGCTAGTAAACTGGGAACCGTTACAGCGGAGCTGAGCCACAATGCTGAAATGTAGAAATGTATGGAAAAAGCTTGCACCTCTTGCTAGAGCCTCATCAACTGTATGCCGGCAGAATGTGAGGAGAGTAGGTAAGTTAAGTTAACTAGTGACAGCACGTTAACTTGCACCCTCCATGATACCTGGCCTCAATTCAAACATACATTGCACATAACACATTATGTCGGCGGGTTGTGTATCCAGGTTACTACTAGGTGACTTCTCGTATCTTTGTTTAACTATTTTGACCTTTGTGTGGCTGATACAAAGCTAACCTTAACTGAGCTAACATAGCAAGAGGCAACATGGATGTCCTATAGCTAACTTAAACCATTTTTCACTAAACTGTTTGAGCTCTTGCACGAAGCCTGTCAATAAGCAACGCTAGCTAATATTAAAATAATCCCTCATTGCCACAAGTGTTTTTGACGTGCTTGGATACAGTCCTTGTTTGCAGTGTGCTTCTGTGACAGGTGTTACACCATTTTCTGTAACCTGTCTTGCTTTCATAAGCACACTTTGATTTGGATCACGGGTTTTTTTGAGCCCCTTGTAACCCTGAAAGGATAAGCAAAGCAAGTACAACAGAGTCCTGCTGCAAGTATGGCAGCAATGATGATGGGGAGTTAATAGAGGAAAGTAGTTCATGGGAGAGGTTGATCATCAAGCCTCTAAACCCCAAACTCTGAGTGTGCTTCCTTTAATTAACCTACTTAGCTCAAGGATTCTTGTGCATTCATAGCGCCAATGTATGCCCCTCCATTTGGTGGAATTTCAAGTCAGGATGAAATGTAGGGATTCAACACTGAATATCAGCATAATATGTTTACATTGAAGATCTTGTGAGAAGACATGTTCTCATTGCCAGCATCCTCATGGGTGTTCTGCAGATCACACAGCCAGTAGCATTTACACAAATATTTGCAACAAAATTGCAACTATTGCTTAGTCCCATGTCTGCATAATTTAAAATTGTCACCAAGATAGCCATTCTGTTCTTTTAGCGGCCACATTAATATAACTGTCACCTTCATAGTTTACAGCTGGCAGCTGGCCTAGGCATCAGCTGATATGTTGTTGTTGTTTTTATGCATACATTAACTGCACATGCCTTTTCACATGCCGTTAACTATAGAAAAGTTGGTGGAACATGTAGTGTCACGCTCCGTCTTACTTATGCCTCGTCCCCATCATCGGTGGTGTCCAGCCAGATAGCAAAGGGAGATGTTATTGACTGAACAGTTAATATGCTGTTTAATTAAGTGGCATTGTCAGTCAGACAGCTGCCACGTGGTAAGCCTGATCAACATAAACAAAGATTGGAGTGCATCTCCAGTCATGCACCATTTTGAGTGTTTCACCCAACTCCACAATGCAGAAAAAAGATCTATTAATGAAAAAAACATGACACATTTAATCTGTAAATCCACGTTCAGTGTGTATAATACATGGCGTGGGGATGTAACTATGACTGACCTTTTGTTTGGATTACTCTTTGTGAGCACTGTCAATATTGTTGGACTGACAGTGGTGCAGTTTTGACCAATCTAAGATTTTGTCATGTGCCAAATTGTTTTCAGGGTTGCCCAATGGCAGGATACCACGTGTACCCGTGGCTCACATGTCTACCGGGCCTACAGGAGGGGGTGGGGAAAACCACCTGTATGTCCTTCTGGTTGGAGCAGCCTGCCTCGGTGGTGGAATTTATGTGAGTTAGTCTGCCATAACATACAGTAGATGCATTGGAAATCATAATTGAGAGGTTGGAAATGAGTTTGTGCTCTTTAGTACATTACCTGTGTGTTTGCTGGGTTTCATCCAGAAGCTCATTCTTTGCCTGTTTGCAAATGTTCATGCCTGAAAAACTGACCAGATCTGATTTGCAGAATCGGGGCAGACTCAGAGTAAGAGTTGAACTGGTTGTGATTAAATAGGGGGCTTTGTTTGTCTTCACAGGCGTACCAAACTATCAAGGGAGACCAACAAAGATATCAGGACCGTATTAATGAAATTTCATCCAGATCACAAAAAGCCGCCACAGAAGAACCAACCACACCCATCCAGTCTGAGCCTCCCGGTGCGTGATTTATATTAACTGAGTTTAATAATAATGAAACTTTTGACTGTTTACTTCATTACACAAACAAACAAAGTCTGAAGATACTCTTATCAGAGCCACATCATTCCAGTGTGATCCTTTTTAAGTTTACTGATTTTTTTGTTTGTTTTTTTAGCTGTGAAAGCCAGCGAGACAGAGGGTGAGTGATTTCTCTCTCATTTCTGAGTAGATGTTTATCTTAACATTTATAGATCAAACTTCACCTGTGTTAATAACGTAATAGTAGTTAAACTTGACCATGATATATTTATAACAGTGAACAAAGAGAGAAAATTGCCTGTATAAAAAGATGTTAGGTACTCCAGTCAGTGCCATTGACTAGTCACTGATCTATACATCTGGAGTTGGTCCCCGGGCGCTGCACAGTGGCTGCCCACTGCTCCCTTGAGGGATGGGTTAAATGCAGACAATAAAGGTATCTTCTATTCTATTCTATAGTGTTTGCTGTTGTCTTTGTGCTCTTTTCACAGAAAGATTTTTATTTATGTTTGTTATTTTTTGTATTTATGTTTGAAAATAAAATAACAGTTAAAGGTTATTTGGTGTAAGAGTAGTAATAATAATAATAATAATCTTTATTTGTAGAGCACTTTTCAAAAACAAGTTACAAAGTGGTTTAAAAAGTGTAAAGACAATAATACCCAAGAGACAATAATACAAAAACAATACAAGAGTAGGCTTGGAAACAGCTGACTCGGCATTACACAGTTAAGCTTCCTCTTTATTGCCATGTAAACAGATATTGAGACTGCAAAACAAACTGCATTTAAAATTGTATTTAAAGTAATGGTGGATTAAATTTAAATGACTTGCTTTTAACCCTGTTCTCTTTCTGATTAATAAGCCCCTCTGAACGTCACGTTACATAAAAGAAATGATGTTGAATGTCAGTCTTATTTCATAATTTTGTAAGCTAACATTTTATCTTTTCTTTTCTCTCAGCCGTCCCTGAGCCAGAAACTCAAGCAGCACCTTCACCAGAGGAGCCAAGTCCTCCAGTCCCTGACGTCGAATTAGCAGCAGCCCCCAGTGAAACAGCTGAACTGCCCCCAGGTTGTCTGCATACTTTTCTATACCCCTGCATAACACGTTCCTCCTGTTTAAACACTATGTTTGAACCAAAAAGTAACAGAAAAAAAGATGTGGAAAAATGTGTTACTTTTACACTTGCTCTATTGCACATTTTACACTTATTATACTTTGAAGATAAGTTGGGTATCAGAAATGGCAACACTCACTGGTACAGTCATGTTAGTGCAAAAGAAGCAGGCTGGAAAACAGTCTTTTCACTTCTCTTTACACTTTTCTCATAATTGCAGTAAAATATTAAAAATGTTATGGTGATGATGTTCTAAACACGAGGCCCCTTGGATACTGTAAACCGGCATTGTCTTGTCTGTGTGAGTCTAAATCCAGAAGCCGAGAGGTTTACTGCAAGAACTGTGACTTTGCCTGCTTGTTGCATCTGTTTTATTTTTCACTCACCTCCTTGTATGCAGTGAGACATTTGTCATGTTCGGTGCGTTCTGTTTCTCAGTTTGTGGGCTAATGTAAATTAACCTTTTATAAAGTTTCACACTCACATACTCTCCTCCATTCTGAACTGTAAATATTTCTGTTTTTTGTGAGAGACAGTGGTTGGAGTTCTCAAAATTTTCTACAAATATTTTGGCTCCTGGTGTTCTTTGTTGTCATATTTGTGATATGAAACTGAACCCATTCGGTTGACACTTTCTGTGAAAGTGTCCTACTTTGGGGAACTTTACGCTGTGATTGTACTCAAAAGCAGTACTTTACTGTTATTCATAATTGGAAGCTACCCTTTTAAAGCGGGTTACTTGTATTTCCTTTCATGTGGCTTCTGAGATCTAATTTTAACAGGAAGTGTTAAAACGGAAAACAGAAAAGTGTCTGGTCCTTGTGAACATCAGTGTGGTAAGACATGCTTGAGTAAAAATTAGCTCAGTCATCAACACTGACAAAAAGTTGCAACTCCATACTCAGCTCCTTGATAATGTGTCAAATATGCAACAGTTGTTGCAGTATGTGGTGTACTGCAGTATACAGTATGTCTCTGTAAAAGTTAACCACAAATTGGGCAGCTTCCAATTCTTACTGTTTTAGTGTGCGTGCTCTGCAGGAGAAGATATGCATGGATCCTTCCCCTTCTATAATCTTGTAAAAAATATAATCTTAAATGGACTGCCTCAACAGCAGATGAGCCAGTGGTAGAAGCGCCCCAAGAGGAGGCAGCAGAACCACCTGCTGCAAGTGTAGTTGAGGAGGGTAAGAATTTAGGAGAAAGGGTAAACTGATCTGATTAATTCACTCGTTCTGTTGGAAATACTGAACTCCATCTGAGCTGAGTTTGTAGCGTAGATGCATCATTTAAAGCTGGATTGCACATCAGAGGTTATTATGTAACTTACCCACTATTCTACCAGAACCATCACCCCCCTCTGAGCCGTCCCCAGCAGAGCTTACAGAGCCGCCCCCTGCACCTGTTGTGGAGAGTGGTAAGCACTCGGACAGACCTGTGCATGGAACCAGTGATGTACATTTACCACAATGAAGCGCAGAAGAGGGCAGACACAACACTGATACCCTTCACCCACATTTTGATAATGTTGTTATATGTTTTGTTGTTAACACCTTTTCTTCTATTTATATTTTTAACATTTTTTTTTTTTTGTCGTCACAGCTTTCCTCCTTTCCTGTTCACTCGTTTTTCACATTTTTTGTGTTCTTATTATAATAATAATAATAATGGTTAATCTCACTCACATTCAAAAATACATTTCTTTTTGCATTGACTCCTTTCAGGTGCACTGACTGTGTCTCTCTCCTGCTTTGTGCTTTTTGCTTCTATCTCCTGCTCTTCCTTGTGTAGAAATTAGCAGTGACACTGTCATCAACACTGACAGAAGTTACAACTCCGTACTCATCTTCTTGATAATATTTCTGTCGATATATACCGGTTGTGTAATGTCTGGTGTTCTGTGGTATTCAGTATGTACATCACTGTAAAAGTTACCCGCTAATTGGGCAACTTGCGGTTGTTATTGTGATGGTGTGCATGCTCTGCAGAATGTTCCCACGGTAAATCTAAAGAAATGCATGGATCCTGGGCAAAAAAAAAATAAAGATCCATACTATGGACTGCCTCAACAGCAGATGAGCCAGTGGTAGAAGCGCCCCCCGAGGAGGCAGCAGAACCACCTGCTGCACCTGTAGTTGAGGAGGGTAAGAATTTAGTAGGAAGGGTAAACTCGTTCTGTTGGAAATACTGAACTCCATCTGAGCTGAGTTTGTGGCGTATGTACATGCGACAGCTCAGTTAAAGCTGGATTGCACATATTAGCCGTATTGCACATATTAGCTGTATTGCACATCAGAGGTTATTATGTAACTTTCCCACTATGCTACCAGAACCATCACCCCCCTCTGAGCCGTCCCCAGCAGAGCTTACAGAGCCGCCCCCTGCACCTGTTGTGGAGAGTGGTAAGCACTCGGACAGACCTGTGCATGGAACCAGTGATGTACATTTACCACATCTGAAGGTTTATTTTGTCTTAACTGGTTAATGCTCCGGTTATACTAACAGAACCTACAGCAGCAGCAGCAGCTGAAAGCCCCACAGCAGAGCCACCCGAGCCTCAGCCTGAAGTTGTGGCAGTGAGTGGTAAGACCATAGTCCAGACTCGGTTGGAGCAGGGATGAGGGCGGACATGACACTGATACCCCCCCCCCATTTTGATAATGTTAATGTTAATCTCCACATTTTGTTTTTGTCATTACAGCTTTTCTCCCTGCCTGTTCATGGGTTTTCACATTGTTTGGGTTCTTATTATGATAAAGGTTACTCTCACTCACATGGAAAAAATATAATTTCTTTTTCCAGTTACTCCTTTCAGGTGTATTTGTGTAAGCCATGGGTACTGATGAGCACCCCAGATCATGCACTGACTGTGTGTCTCTCCTGCTTTTTGCCTGTCTTGCTCTCTCCCTCTTTCTTTCACCCTCGCTCTCTCTCGTGCTTGCTGTCGCTCTCTTGTGCAAAATCCAGGAGTGGACTCCACACCTGCTTCTCTCAAGGTCCCCTCACACACCCCCTACCTCCTTATTGGTGGCGGTACCGCCTCCTTCGCCGCAGCCCGGTCTATTCGAGCCAGAGACCCCGGTGCAAAGGTCACTCAGGCCTCTGTTTTAACAGTAAAAGCCAGGCAAAGAATTCAGTTAATTTTTGACATAGTTGTACCTGAGTTTATTTACATGTTTTTCCTAATGTACTGTGCCTGGCAAGTGACACTACCTGTGTTAATGCCTTTTTTAAATTGTTGCTACCAGGTATTGATTGTGACTGATGAGCCAGACCTTCCATACATGAGACCACCTCTTTCTAAGGAACTGTGGTTCTCTGATGACCCCAGTGTGACGGAAACACTGCGTTTCAAACAGTGGAATGGAAAGGAAAGAAGGTGTGCTTTTACTGTCTTCCGCTTTTAATACCTTGAATTATTTCTTATTGTCTTCCTTTGTTGCAATAATTGTCTCTCTCTGCTGTGATCAGTGGAGTCAGTTAGACAGATAGTTCCCATGAACTATCTGCACTTACTAAACTCTATTACTACTAACTTCCCCTTTTTTTTTTTTTTTTTTTTTTTAACAGTATTCGCAACAAACAACTGTTGATGTAAAGCAAAACCTTTTCCTGTGCTGCAAATACATTTACAGGGTGTTTTTACTTCCATAATACCAAATATTAAAATATTTGGCTGATTTATTTATAGCTGTGTTTATGTGCATTTGTATCTTTTTTTTCTTTCTTTTTTTTTTTCCTTTTTAAACATGGAAAATGTTCAAAGATTTTAATACCTTGTCTTTATTTGCCAGTATCTACTTCCAGCCAGCATCATTCTACATTAATCCAGAGGAATTGGATAGTGCAGAAAATGGGGGAGTGGCGGTGCTCACTGGCAAAAAGGTTGGCTTATATTTGATTTCCTTAATACTCAGACACTACAGTGTGCTGACTTCATAATTATATACAGTTCATGATATTCATACAGAAGTGAGGAATTTTAGTGGCAGATGTAAATGTACATTTTTTGCTCTCTCCTTCTGTCTTTCACCGTCAGTTTGACACGTTTTTTTCTCAAATACATGATTGGATCCATTTTAGGTGGTTCAGATGGATGTGAGAGGAAACAAAGTCAAATTGGACGATGAAACTGAGATTTCATATGACAAGTGTTTGATCGCTACAGGTGAGCCACTTTAAAATGTATTGATTACTACATGTGGCTTGAACCTGGTGGAAGCTAATCTGAACTGTTCTCCTAAGGCGGTGTGCCAAGAAATCTCCAAGTCATTGAAAGAGCAGGGGAGGAGGTGACACAGAAGACAACTTTGTTCCGCAAGGTCAGTGTCTAGCCACAAGGAGGGGGGCTAGCTTTTTGTCAGTTTGGGAATTTCTTCCTGATGGTAGAAGCGCCAAAGAATTTGTCATATTTTGGCTGTGGGAGTAATATGACATGATGGAAATATTTAGATGGTTATATATAAATGAATCTACAGTCCCACAGGTGCACAAAGATATAAACACACTAATATAAGGCCATTTTAATGTCTTTAGAGTAACTGTGACATACAACTACCCCAATAAAAAAAGAGTACATATGATCCAAATCTTGTTCTCAATAGATCGAGGACTTCAAATCACTGGATAAGGTCACCAGAAACATCAAGTCCGTCACAATCATTGGAGGCGGCTTCTTGGGCAGCGAGCTGGCCTGTGCCCTCGGCAGGAGATGTAAGCCTACTGAGATGAGAAAATGACAGAATAGATGATGATGATAATACTGATGTTTGAATGTTGAATTAATTTATTGCTCTGTTATTTGATCGCTCCTCCTCTTTCTCAGCACATGAGTCTGACCTGGAGGTGATACAGATGTACCCCGAGAAGGGCAACATGGGAAAAGTGTTGCCCGAGTACCTGAGTAACTGGACAACAGAAAAAGTCAAGAGAGGTTAGTGTCCTGTTTAGTACTCTAGCATGTCTAGTTACACTTAAATTTTATTATCTCCTCATTTCTTTATTAAATTTGCTCTATTTGGTTTTATAGAGGGCGTAAAAGTCATCACAGAAGCTTTGGTGAAGTCTGTGACCTGCAAAGATGATAAGTTAGAAATCCAATTGAAGGATGGCAGATTGGTAGGTTCTTGCGCAAGTTCAGTGCAAGTCAGGAAAATTACGTATTAGTTACTGATTATCTTGCGTCTCCCCTTGAAGGTGAAAACCGATCACATTGTTGCAGCTGTTGGCCTGGAGCCAAATGTTGACCTTGCTAAGTCAGCCGGTCTGGAGGTGGACTCTGACTTTGGTGGCTATCGGGTCAATGCAGAGCTGCAAGCTAGATCCAATATTTGGGTGGTAAGTTAATGTTCATAAGGTAGCTGAAGCCTTTTAATAACAGTCAACAACATCATGATCATGTATACTTAATTTAGTGAAAGAGATCACCAGTTAGTAGCAAGTTTGCTGTTTATGTTAAACCCCATGTGCCAATTTTAACTGTATCTTATCTCCTTTAAAAAGCTGAGACTCATGATAAGTGGATGAATGTTCATGGAGTTTATGGTTGTTTAGTGATACGACTCACCCTTGTTCTTCAAGTTGAATAAAACATGTATTTATTTAAACATGGCAGCTCTCTTTTTATCACCCACTGTTAATGAGTTGGTAAAAAAACAAAATGTTGACTGAATATAAATAAATTGAAGAACAAACAAAATCCACTGTGCTCCATTTTTGAGGTTTAATGTGGTAGGTAAAGTAGGTGAAGGTGTGCAGATGCAAGTTTTCTATGACATTATCAGTACTTTCAGTTTTATCTTGTATTATAGTGCCCTCCTCAGGCAAACTCGGGTCATGGTCCAGCAGCAATGCACCTCTGTAGACATGTAATGCAGTTGAAAATTAGGTAGAGATTGGAATCAGTGCCACATAAATCCTTTATCCTTTCTCTCTGTATTAAGGCAGGAGATGCTGCCTGTTTCTATGACATCAGACTGGGCCGCAGACGAGTGGAGCACCATGATCATGCCGTTGTGAGCGGGAGACTAGCAGGGGAGAACATGACAGGAGCCAACAAACCCTACTGGCACCAGTCTATGTTCTGGTGGGTATTAGAGTAATGCGTATTTCCTGCTAGCGATGCTAATTCAAGGGTTTCACGGGTCACAGATTCAAACCATTTTGCAAATGAGAGCCGTGGCTGCAAGCTATGAAACCAGCTTGAAGTGGAAATGAAGGGAAAGCGAGATCCAGTCTGAACACAGGTCCACATTCATTGAATACACATAAATAAGCGGGCACTGGGGCAGCATGTACAAATATAAGTGACTCTGGTTTATTCTTTTTTTAGAAGTCAGATGAACATGCATGATTGCTTTTGAAGTTTTGAATACCATTAAGTTCTGAAATATTTAAAATGCCTTTAGCGGACATTAGGGTAGGAGTTTCCACCAGAGGGCTGCGTTATCAGCGCCAGACATTTTTAAGCCCATCATAAATTTAGTAACTCTGTTAAAAACATTACTGATATGATCACGGGGGGGTGGCTAGAAATTGAACTGGAGGGAGGCAAGCACTGCACAGATGAATGCTGTGACTGCATGCTTTTAGCAGCTGCTGAAATTTGACACACTGCTGACAACATGGGTTCATTGCAGTCCAAAAAAAAATACAGGGCCATTAGTCAAACTAGCATGGTTGATGCACCAACAGATGTAGATAGATGATATGTTGATATTCTCATGAATTCCATGGTAACGTGTCTGCAGAATCAGGATACTGTGATGCCTCCTGGGCATATAAACAGCAATGGTGCACTAACAGGACATCAGCAGCAGTTAGTTCATTTAAAAGGTCGTCATGTCCATTTTTGTTTTATATTTAACATACTCTAGAGATACCCCTTGTTCCATATTCCACTTTTACTCCTCAATGAAAACGGTCAGTTTAAAATCAAAGGCCTTTTGGTCAAATACAATATAAACACACATATGTGAACTGTCAGTCTTTTGGTAAACTATTTCAAGAACACATTTAATTACAGTAACACTGAAATGGTGCCAACAGATTCTCTAAAAATCTCAATGAAGCTGTACACATTTAGTGCGCAGGCTCCCTGGGCAGAGTGAACACAGCATGTGAGTTTTCAAGGACAGTTAGCTGTGACATTACTTCAGGTCAGCCAGCTTGAAACTCATCAAGTGGCGGTGGGGGGGTATCACTGATGTTCACAGGTACATTTTTAACAAGTGTCCCCTCAGCCCTGTTTGTTTTGTGTGTGTGTGTGTGTGTGTGTTGGTGCGTGTGTAGAACAGAAGCTGTGAGAGGTACACAAACATACACATCGTTTTGAAAGCTGTTTTGACAGTAAAGTTTTCGAAACTAGAAGTTGCTGCACTTCACCTTGGAGGATGAACTTCGGCAAAACTATTTTCAACAGAAATTTGCAGAAGATTTTTTTTCCAGTGTCAGTCAAGCTGCAGTGTCTATATATTGGCTTAACTCTAAAAACAATATTATTAAAAATGTTGGGGTGAAAGCAGTTCGTCTGAAATAATATTAAATAAAGTTATTCTTCAATTCCATGTAGTAGTGAAAGGTCTTGTCATAGCACAGTAAAAACAAATCAAAGGAGAGAGAATGTTTCTTGTTCTGAATCGTATTATGCCCTCAACATATTTTCCAATCGCATGTTTTCTCACAGGAGTGACCTGGGTCCTGATGTAGGCTATGAGGCGATTGGGATTGTTGACAGCAGCCTACCAACAGTAGGGGTGTTTGCCAAAGCCACTGCCAAGGATACACCTAAAGCTGCTACAGAGCAGTCAGGTAGGAGCATTCTCAATTAGTTAGTTTAAAAAAACCTAATCTTATAAAGCAAAAACAAAGAATGAAGTTAAGGACTAAAGGTCAGATTTAGTTTTACCCATTAAATGTATTGCAGGAACTGGGATCCGCTCAGAAAGTGAAACAGAGGACACGGCCACTAGCCCAGTGGCTTCTTCAACGCCTGCTCCCGCTATGGAGCAACACAAAGACGACTATGGAAAAGGAGTCATCTTCTACCTGAGAGACAAAGTGGTGGTGGGTATTATCCTGTGGAACGTGTTCAACAGAATGCCCATCGCAAGGAAGGTGAGCACTGTCGCTCTGTTAGAAAAATGCCTTTGTGTCATATTAAAGACTAAAATATAGATTTGTTTATTGTAAAATTGTTTATATCTGTTATTTGTAGATTATCAAGGACGGAGAGGAACACGCAGATCTGAATGAAGTGGCCAAGCTGTTCAACATCCATGAGGATTAAGATGGAGGACACTCTTGGAAAGGGAGTTACACTTCATGTTAAGACTGAACTTTGACAGCCATTGCCACACAACTGATCATACTTACAAAACGGAGAAATTCATGTAAATCACGTCATGTCGTTGAAATATTTTCATATTTGGAATTTGTACCTGCGTCACCTGTTTGTTGTTGTTGTTTTTTTCTATTCAGGAGAAGTCAGTGTCTCATCTTCCACCAAACATTTTGCTTGCATTTTCTTTTAAATCATTGTCAAGATGTGATTGTCTGTCTGCTTTTCCCTACCAGGCTGAAAATGTCAAGCATGGATTATTTTCCTCTGTGTGATCAGAGCAGCTTGCTGTGAGAAAAGCTGCAATAAAAGCTATTTTTAAATTGGAGTGATCCCATTATTTTGCTCCTAGATAATGGCACTGATGCTAGATAAGTTGAACTGCATTCTGAGCTAAGTGTTAAAGCCTGTGTGGTTGAGCTCATCTGTCCTGGAGCATTTTAATCAATGTGTACTATTTGGCAAATTTAATTGGGTCATGCATGTGAACTATGGTGATCGGATGTTTTCAAATGGAGTGAGGAAATGTTACAGGTGTAACCTCAGCTAAAAGCACTTATTGTTAGTTTAAATGGGAACAGGCAGACTTGTATAAATGGCACCTGACAAGTAAGTTTTACAGTGTGTGAAAGTATAATCTAATTAAGTAGAGCCAATGTGCGCTCCAGCAAAAGCAGCATTAAAATGAAGCTTGACCTACTTATCTTGTCCGGAGGTAAAAATGTTCAAGCATGCAGAAACATTGTTTGGTTTTTTTTGTTTGTTTTGTTTGTTTTTTTTCCCTACCTTGGGCTTCTTGTTATTAGGAAAGCATTCATGCTTTGTATTCTCACACATTTCCTATCCTATTTGACACCATGGGCTCTAGAGCGAAGTGTGGAGCGGCCTTTTCAAGTGTGAGGCAAACACGTGCAGCCATAACGTCCCGTCGCTTTCTTTGACATTAATTTTACATGAGTAAATCGCTGAACAGCCTCCCCCTCTGTATGGAGGAATAAGCACGAGCTTCCACATTTATATTTGAATTTGTCCAGCAATTTGAAGATGAAATAATTAGACCAGAAACTTTGGACAGCACTGCTAAAGATAAATTACCTCTGGATATGTACTGATGTGTGTGTGTGACACGTGTTACACTTGAATTAATTGCAATGTAATTGAATTAATTGGAACATGCCTTCATCCTCTTACCCTTTTGTTGCGGTTACATACTACGTTCTTATAATTGTGGACAATTCACTCTTGTTTTAAATGATCAGATCTCTCTTAAAGATCTGTTGACAAATTTACACTGTACTTTTCTTTAAGATATGTGTCATTACAATTTTGGTGAATATCTTCATTTTAAGGATATCTTCATTCATTGCATTTGATTCATGCTTCAATTTGTGAATTTGAATTAATAATAACTTGTGAGTGTTGTGATTCCTGAGCCATATTTGATCAATGGTAAACATGACACCTTATTAAAAAATAATTTATGTCTTTAATAATACAATTAAATTGTAGCCCTTTTATTTTGCAGCAGAAAACGTGACTGTAAATGTCACATGTTTGAATCCCCAACATTTCTGCTTATCCGATGCTGTCATGAAGAGCTGCGCTGGCCACTCTGCTTTGAAGATGGTCCTGTCTCTTTAAATATTCTTGCAGTAATTCCTTGAACATGTATATGGCCATAAAAAAGAGATAAAGCTCGAAGTCGTCCACACAAACACGGGCACATGGAAAAAAAAAAAAAAAAAAAAAAAACTTCCCTAGGATTTTGAATTATACAGCAGCAGCTTCCTGTATTTTACACCTGCTAAGAGGGAGGGATGCTCAGCTGAGTCCAGAAGACAGCCTGGCTGGAAGAGCAACAACAAGTTCCCTGCATCTTTGCTTTTTTTTCTTTTGCAGTTCTTCTCTCTTTTGGTCTTATTTCTGTTGTTTCCACAAACTAAGAATGTTATTGCACATCTTGTGTATAGTGTGGGCTTCATCTGTCATTTTTCTGCAAGGCAGGTAAGAGGCAACCTTCCTGAACTTATTTGTAATCTGCACATTATGTGGTTAGACATTGTAATGCAAATGCCTGAGTGGATTTACTGCATTTAAAATGGACTGACAGAGACTGTGTGTAGCTAATGATCATAAGACATCAGATGATCTGTGGGCTTCTTTGACAAAGAGGCATGTCAACCATACTGCTCTCCTAAAGTGAGAAGAATCATGCATGAAATATTAATGATTAATAATATAATTAAAAGACAACAGTTCCATTAAAGGAAACTGTTCATTAATGTAAAATGCAGGATTATACTATAAGTTTGTGATCGATTTTAGGTGATAAGAAGTATGCCCAAGTAATTTCACAGGTAATGTGACTATTAAAGCTGGGTCTTTGTATAAAGAAGTTTAAAAAAAAATTTTTATACATTTAATCTGAATACAGTTATCAACACATGATGTCTATGGTGCCAACCAGTAAACCCCCTTCCAGCTAGAATTATAGATATTGTACATGTCTAGTATAAATTAGATGAGTGGATTTACTGAAGGAAAATTGGAAGTATTAAATATAAAGGAAAAAAATGTGTATCAGTTTATCCAGAGTCGGTTGTCCCGTCACCTGGCAGGTCTGTGCTTTGTAAGGAGGTGAAGCTCCCCAGCAAGACAACCAAGCCCCCCTCTCCATCTGACTTTCTGGACAAACTGATGGGACGCACATCTGGCTATGACGCTCGCATCAGACCAAACTTCAAAGGTAACACACCTTGCCATGCAGTGGGAGGACCTCTTCCGTCAGGGCAGGGCAGGTGTGAGAACATACGCTGCTCATTTTGCACAGCAATCTGGGCAGTGAGGGGGCACAAATCATTCACAGATGGGTCAGAAGTGAGATATGCTGCGGGCCATGATGTTTTTACACAGGAGCCTTGTGTTTTGTTTTTATTTCATGTGTACTGCTTTTATGCTGACCCACAGATTTAGGTTGTGATATTTTTAGACTTCTCTTTCAGAATGTTTTTTTGTCAGAAATGTGCAGTTCCCCTCGTACGTTACCCCACAGGCCTATTTCAGTCCAATCTCTCGTTGTGAGTAGAGCCAGCAGATTCTCTCTGACATACTTCCCCCCCCTTCAGTCTCTGGGGTCGCATTTCATATATATTTCATACTTGCTCCACATCCTTGTCAGTGCATGCTGGGTAAATCCCGGCTGATTATCTATAAATACACTAATGTAACTAAAGGAGAATCAATAAATGATTGCCTCTTAGGAAATGAGTCATTGAAATATTTAAGGTTTCGGTGGTCGACAGATGGAATACACTAATGGGAGCGTACTGGAAAATGACAACACAATTTCATGCTGGTCATCTTGGATAAGTCTATTTATCAGGACATCATGAAGAGAACTAGCAGATGTTGTTTTGTGGGAACGCTCTGCTCTTTACCGGCTTCAATACTTCATGCAGCCTCCTCAGAAAACATCAGTGGTATTTAAGAAACCAGTGTGACTATGATGTGTAATGACAATGTGCTTCTGTCAGGTCCTCCTGTCAATGTCACCTGTAACATCTTCATCAACAGCTTCGGATCCATCACTGAAACAACTATGGTGAGAATTGTCTTTATAACCCTAAGTGGTTGCACTTTCTTTGGATGGTCTAATGCTGAAAAAAAAAATCATATCATCTGGAAGATACAACAGATGAACGTCTGCTTTTATCATCTAATTACATCAAGTGTATGATAAATATTTCAGCAATAAATGTAAGTAAGTGGCAATTCTGGTCTTCAGGCCTATATACATTATAGGCTACTTATCTTAAATATATAATTTAGCAGTAGCGTCTACATGGACATGAAGTCAAGGTTTTACACTTTATATCAACCACAAGTGCACACTAATGGATCTGTTTTGGCACCTATATCAGTTTAACTGGTCTTCCACTATCAGGTTTTAGATGAAGTAGGCCTGCTGTTCTTTCATATAACTGCTTGCACCACTATTAAGCTGTGTAGGGTGGTAGTAGCAAGAGAAAGCGAGGTCTTAAACACTATCCTACTCCTACTTTCTCTTGCTATGCTCTGCACAATAATTGTGCTCTCCATCTGTCTTTCAAGGTGTCTCTTTGATAGGAAAGACTGTAAAAGTGATGCCTAAAAACTACTCAGGTGTATGTAGTAGTCCGTTTCATAGTCATATTATTGCTCAGTATCAGTTTCATATTGTCTCTGCGTTATAGGTTGTTATACTCAACAGGTACTACTCAAAAATAATCCCCCCGACTCATGTACTGTAACTGCACCACTGATTCTTGTCACAGGTGTTGAGCATCATGTTTCAATGTCTACTCAGTACTCAGATCTTTTACTTAAGTAAAAATATCACAGTGTAGAAATACATCGTGCACTGTTGCAATGTTACAAAAGTAAAAGTAGACATGCATAAGCTTCAAAATATGCTTAACATACTAAAAGTAAAAGTACTCATGCAGAATGGCCCATTTCAGAATAATATATTATATTCTTGGATTTTAATTATTGATTTATTAATGTGTAAAGCTAACTTTTATGTTGCATCTTGCAAGATTGGGGTTTAACTATGTTGTATAATTCTGGGTAGCTTAATGTATAACAATATATCATAATTTATTTGTTGACATTTTGTAATAACATAATCATCAATAATTTGAATCTAAAAGCAACTAGTAACTAAAGCAGTCAAATAAATGTAGAAAGTACACTTCAAGTGTAGTGGAATAGAAGTACAAAGTGGCAAAACATGGAATTACTCAGTTCCTCAATTTGAATGTCCAAATTTAAGGCAGAACTGTTTAGAATTTGTTCCAGTGCCATTATACAGGCCAGGAGACACACATACTGAGTATGTATGTGTTCTCTTGAGTTCATGTGGTTAATAATACCTTAATGTATTGTAATTTAAATATGTAGTCACCTAATTTATATCTTAGCTGTTCCTTAACAACATAATAAACATTACTCTTTGCAGCCTAGTGAGTCACATATCAGAATTAACTTTCTTTCTTTAGAAATATTAACTGTGCTTCAAAAGGCCTCAGCTGGTTTAACTTGCTGCCAATGCAGGGATTTCAGTCTGTTATTTGGACAACCGAGCTAGTGAATGCTCATTTATCAGACGTGTCAGACCCATTGGTGTTTAATCATTTGAAGCGTTTCTGGCTGTTCTCCCTCTGTTTGGAGAGGCCATTTGGAGCAAGTTCCATGATGCCTAAACATACTGCCATTAGATTATGACTAATTAATGATGGGAAACACCATCTTGTAGGTTCAGTAAATAATGTCAGTTATGATTTTCTCATATCTCTGTATCTGTCAAATAAGGGACTATCCCTTATTTATGAGACCCATGCAGAGGGTTTGGAGACATTATTATTTATGTATTCAAGTTTAGAGTTAGGAAAACTCATGCATTTTCTAAAATATGTCTAGGGAGGGCCATCAAAGTTTAATTGGTGATATTGTAAGTGGAGTTTTCTGTCGTTTAGGTTATGAGCACTGAAGTCTGTTTGTCAGCGTTTATGCTTCTTTCTTGTTTTTTGCAGGTTAATTTGTTTCCTGCTTGTGACTTATTCCTGTTCATTTGATCTTGACCATCTCATAAGGTTATAATAAAATTACACCATAATCAGATGCACAGACATATGCAAAATAGTCTAGTTATTAATTGTGTTTTTCTCAATATAATACTATGGCCTGAACTCCACAATTGCCACTTGTGACAGTATATTTTGTTTCAGTAATTTATAACTATAACTAGTTTAATTTCTAATTATAATTTAATTCCATAGGACTACAGGCTCAATGTATTTCTGCGACAGCAGTGGAATGACCCTCGACTAGCATATAAGGAGTATCCAGATGACTCTCTGGACCTGGATCCCTCAATGTTGGACTCTATTTGGAAACCTGACCTGTTCTTTGCAAATGAAAAGGGAGCAAACTTTCACGAGGTTACAACAGACAACAAACTGCTTCGGATATTCCAGAATGGAAATGTCCTCTACAGCATCAGGTGATTGCTTTTTAAAAAAAATTGTGGCTCTGGCTGAGTAATACACCACTATATACCTCTATCAGACATTACAAATCCAGTTCCATGGTTTGTCAAGATGCCAGCTCTAAATATATGGTCCAACAACATGTTTGTTTCACTCCAGTTCAGTTCAATTGTCATTGTATTGTCCAGCACCCACTGTGAATAAGTTCACATTAAAAAATAACTGCAGGCTAAAACAGAATCAGTTCAGTAACGTGGCACTAAAGCAGCGGTGAACTGTAGCGTAATGGTGAGGAATTATCATTAGAATATAACAAAGAGGAAGAAATGTTTTAAAGCCGTATCCGTAATTCTGTTAAAAATGAACCAAAAGACCCAACAAAAACAGCAGTGGCAGCAACAGACACTCAATACATTAGACATCAGCAAAGTCCATACCAACACATCTACTGAGGTGTTGGCATGGACTGTGAATGTAATGTTCTCAAAATTCTTGATTTCTGGCATGTGAGGGTGGAAGCACTCTCCTATTTTTACTGACTGCGGTGCTGTATTCTCAGCCCACTTTACATCAAGCCCTCCATAAAGGCTGACATTGTCAGTCAGCACCTGTCAGTCCTTTGTGAGGTTTGTGTGGGGCACAGTGGAGTAGACAGATGGAAAGGAGGACAGGTGTCGAGAGGTTGGAGCTGCTTGATGTGACCCTTAATGTAAGGTGAATGTGCAAAAAGGTTTTGAGTGACACATAAGCAGGACACGGCTGGTATTGTGGGTTTAGTGATGTGGGCTAGCTGGGTTTCCAGCTAGGATGCAGTGGGAGGGTATCACCTTTTTTTATTTTACACACCATTCCAGTACCATTATGGTGTTGCTGTCTCTGTTTTCCAGGCTGACGCTTACCCTTTCCTGTCCCATGGATCTGAAAAACTTCCCCATGGACAGCCAGACGTGTACGATGCAGCTTGAAAGCTGTGAGTTAATCTTTCAAGGAAGGCCTGAAAATATTACACATAAATGTTGTCATAAAACCTTCCATCTGTCTTTCTTCTAGTTGGCTACACCATGAATGATCTCATTTTTGAATGGCTGGATGTGGGAGCGGTGCAGGTGGCTGATGATCTGACGCTCCCTCAGTTTGTGCTAAAAGAGGAGAAAGGCCTCGGCTATTGCACCAAGAACTACAACACAGGTACATGACACGTGACGACCTGCCAACCAACATCCTTGATAGATACTGCCAATCAACTTCTAATAAGACTGTCAGTTTGTACCTGTATCTCCTCCTGTGGATAGGTAAATTCACCTGCATTGAGGTCAAATTCTACCTGGAGCGTCAAATGGGCTACTACCTGATCCAGATGTACATACCGAGCCTGCTCACTGTCATCCTGTCCTGGGTGTCGTTCTGGATCAACATGGATGCAGCCCCGGCCAGAGTGGGACTGGGAATCACTACAGTGCTCACCATGACGACACAGAGCTCTGGCTCCAGAGCCTCCCTGCCCAAGGTCAGACTGTTATTCATTATTTATTAGACATTCTGGGATGATTTCAGGAAAAAAAATGGTTACAAGATTAGACATGTGAACTTTGAAACGGCTACTCATAAGAACAAACCTTCCATATATGAAGCTGACATGGGACAAATAGAAGTGCTGCATAATTGTCATTTGTTTATTGTTACTGGAAGCAGAGATAATCTCAAGAAAGCAAAGGTTTTAAAAAGTTTATAAAATCTGAGAAAAAACTCTTAAGGAGTTGACATTTGTAGCACCCAGGCCTGGCTTTGTGACTGGCCAAGTAAAAAGCTTTAAATTGAGCCACTTTACTTTTTGACCACAGGTTTGTCGCTGTCTGTTTTAGTCAATTCAACCCAAGTTGTATTGATGGTGCATTGAGCCCTGATCAGTTTTTTAATGCATTAAAAGGAAGGAAATTTTCACAGGAAATGGTTCAAAAGGCAGCAGTAGAAGATATCATCACAGATATTTTTTTACAGTAATATAAAGTAGTAAGACCACTTTTTAGTAGTATTACCACTACATCTAAAAGCATAAAAAATTTACATAAGTAATATAACTATTCTCAAAAATATACCTGCATTAATATACATTTTGAGGCCACAGCTGGTCAGAGTGAAGGTAATTTTAACTAATTACATTTTTGAGGTTCTCATACTTTACTTGAGGATTCTTATTTTGTGCTACTTTGTACTTCTACTCCATTACATTTGAGAGGCAAATATTGTACTTTTTATTCCACTACATTTATCTCACATCTAAAGCTACTAGATTCTTATTTTACACACAAAACATATCAATTTATAAAATATCCCAAGTTCCTACTTGGCCAATTAATTCTGCATAGTAACTTTTGATACTTCCAAGTACATTTAGTACTTTTACTTGAGTAGAATTTTGACTCTAAGACTTTTTTGTGTTGTTTTGCTAAGTTAAAATCTTCCCCCACTGTTTAATATCAATGAAGCTACATGTGAATCTTGACACAGGGTTTGTAATCCCATCTTTTTTTTAATGTGACTGCCTAGCATGACATAAACACTAATGTTCACAGAGTGATTTTGCTGATTTGCTTTTCATGGTTTCACAGGTGTCCTATGTGAAAGCCATCGACATCTGGATGGCAGTGTGTCTTCTTTTCGTGTTTGCCGCACTACTGGAGTATGCAGCTGTTAATTTTGTTTCACGCCAGCACAAGGAGTTCTTCAGACTGAGGAAGAAGCTCAAAGAACAACAGCGACAGAGAACTGTGAGTGCAACCCACCCACTCAGCCCCTCGGGCCGCTGTCACCTGCTATTCCCTACGCCCAGCTATGCACGAGCTACACAACTCAGCTGCATGTTGCGCTCCAGCCGCGGAAATGCAGAAAGCGTTGACCTGTAATTAATTCAAGCCATCACCTTATTCCACTGTTGGCTGAATGTTCTCAACATATTGTGGCTTCACTTTGAATCAATTGAGAAGAGGAAAAATTAGGAAGCCAAAATAGAACAAATTACCTTTAAATATAAAATATTTCTTAAATGAAGCAGTACGACAGAAGCTGCAGGATTCATTAATGCCTTGGAATATTTATAATACACCAAACATCTGCTTGAATCCTTTGTTGGGATTATGCAATGCCACTGAAATTTTCTCTAACTACATGTTCAAGCTGTTTCGTTTCACATTAATGTCAGACTTATATTCATTTTGTAAGAAAGAGATGATGATTGCTTTTTACTGTACGATGTTTGAAACGTACATGCAGCACAGCGAGGCAGCTGCAGACTGTTCGATCAATGCAGTCTGTGTGATGATTTATGTGCTCCTTTTTTGCCCCATCAGCAGGCAAGTGGTGACAGTAAGGTGAAAGGAAGCCAAATGTCAGGCAACAATGCTCCTCATGGGAACGTAGCCCAGCGGTGCAGCGTCTGTGCCAAGGTATGTACTGTTGTCACCTGGTTTAGTTTAGCACCAGCCAATCAGTGGCTCAAAAAGAAAAACAACACAGTTTCGCTGTGTGATTCGTCTCAAAGAGTGCAGATGTTTATTCGGTGTCTTTTTCTTCCAGGAGGAGGAGCTGGCACAGCAGGGATTACTCTTCCAGAGTTTTGGACTTGCGCTGTCAACAGGAAGTGGACCGGAAATGGATGCAACACCAGTATTTGCTGATTTACCTCCTGGCTTAGGTTTCTATGACATACGTAGGCGCTTTGTGGATCGGGCAAAAAGGATTGACACCATCTCCCGAGCTCTCTTCCCCATGAGCTTCCTCATGTTTAATGTCCTTTACTGGCTTACCTACAAAGTTCTACGACATGAAGACCTTCTAGCCACACTGTGACAATGAAACAACTGAGGACCATTAAGACACCGGATACCTTTAATTCTACTCTCATCACTGAAACATTTACATGCTGAGAGTCCTCAGCTGAGCCATGCAAGATGCGTTTTGACTGCATGTCCAATGCAATTGGAAAATTCCACGACATGGAACAGTCCGTCGGTTTCTTTTAATTTTTAATACTTCCAAAGATATGCACTTTTTATTGGCACGGATGCTTTATGCATTACGTGTCAGTGAACAGTATGTGTGTACAATCAGCATCTTAAGTATTTCAACTTACACTTTTTTGGAAACATTTCTGTGTGTGCAGTTACTGTAGATTCACATGTATTTGGACTACAGCACACCCTTACCAGGTCTACATTTTTTTTATTATGCACTAATTTAACTGGTGGCACAGTCAACAGTGTCCAGAGCTACAGGTTTCTTATCATCAGACAAAACATATCACTACAAGCAGGAATTACACTTTGAAACAGAAACATCTTTACCGTGTTTCTCACCTTAACCATGCGTTACAGAGCTGAAAAATACATTAATGGAAACATTTAGTTTCTTTGTATGCTGCAGAAATATAGGATTGAATACTATTTTTTTTGACATGGCTATTTTATCTATCATAATAGTAATCAGTTACGTTTCAAACCCTCCAAGACTACCTGTAATATAAACAGGAAAGTTTTTTGAAATATCTTTCAAATTTAAATTAAGTAATACGTATTATTCAACCTCAACCATCTCAGTCTTCAGTTTCAAACCTGCATACTTTCCAGGGATTTATATGACCAATATTCAATCCTTTAACAAGAATAACATGAAATGTGGCATTATTAGATGCTAATGAGCTCTGGAGAGTGGTGTATAATGCCAGCTAGTTTTTATTCATATCAAAATGATTACAAATAATCATATTAAATATATTGTATCAACAAAAAGGTTGAATTCAGGTTGTTGGAGATTGGCTTACTTGGTAATGGGAATTGGCTGCATGAGAACAGTTATCAAAACATGTTGCTTAACTAATGTTCTCCTGAGGCCTGCACGCTGAGAATAAATTGTCTCTGTGTATTTTTTCCTAAGAAACAAACACATCCCTGAAACTCTTTGTTGGTCAATATAAAATAAAGAAATGCTATAATATGAAAACATATTGTAACCTTTCTTATGCATCATTGTGATGAGGTAATTTTTTTTCCTCCATAAATTTAACAGCTTTTGACAAACTAAACCAAAGGATTACATTTAATTTACACACTTAATTATCATGACATTAAAATGTTAAAAGTAAGACTTTCTCTATGGCCAGAAGCATCTAACCAGCAATGAAAGACTTTTTACTAGATTTGTCTTCCCTCCAATACTTTCCTCAGTCACTGTTAATCTCAATCCTCACTCTAAAAGTGCAAAATGCCACAGTAATAACTGTCTCTTGAACTGTTTCCATGACTTGCCCAGTACCTCACACTGTATTTTAACATATTGAGAGATTAGCTTTCCTGTGGGCACATCTGCATGGAGACCAGGTCCATCTCTAGAAACCTAGTCTCATTTTAAAAATAAATCTTGTCATAAAAAAAGCTGTCATATTAATGTTTCATTTAAAAGGTAGCAGTCACATGGATATACAGCAGAAGGAGCATGCTGCATATATCAGCACTATGCATCTGCGTGAAACACGGATGCATCTCTTAAATCTGAGAATTTGTATTATTTCTTGCCACAAGAGGGTGCTGTTCGCTCTTTTATGTCCAAGCTGATCATTGTTGCCCACATAGGCCATATAAGCAGTTTCCTTTTTACTTAATGTGAGGTGAGGATCTCTTGCTGTTTGAGACTGACTTAATTAGTAATTTAAATTTTCATTTGGTATTTATATTTCTGGTATGTGATATTAACTGGCAAATTATTAGTTATTGAAATGTGTATTGTCCAATATAAGAACCGCTCTTATTTTTCTACTTTTTTGAGTGAGGTTTTGAATTGCTTCAAGCTCTGCCAAATGTCAGCCTAAACTATAGCTAACACCAAGTGTGAGTTAGCTGTTCTAATCCAGCCTCAAAACATTTTAGTGTGCATTTACTCTTTGTTTGAATTTTAAGCAATTAAGTCAGATTCACACATGAAACAAGAGGGTGATTTCACTCACTTAGTAATGTCTCCGGATAAAAATGGTAGCCCGGTCCTGATGGACATTTTAATTGTGGGGCAGTTAAGGGGGCAATTTAAAAAAAAAAAAATGTTGGAAGGAGGGAAGACACTGAGGAAATATAAAGCTATATAACCATTGCACACAATATATTAACACCACAATGACTTACTCTGCCCACTGCTCCATCCAGACTTACTGAGGATAAAATCTGTTGGTGATGAAGGAATCCTTTCTAATAGATAGGTCTCCGTGGTTTTTTGGATCTAGGCAGATATAGTATAGATATAGTTTGAACCCAGGATTTTTCCATATATGTTGGTATTTCTAATGGGATATAAAATTGGGCAATCAAGATACATAGCATATAAAACATATCACACAGAAAATATGCAAATTGACGTATACATTGCACGTGACTGATTTGGGCACATGTATTGCGATTACAATATTAATGTTGCTCCTTTTGGCAAAACTGTAGGAAACAGCAACAGGAATTTGTTTTCATTCCACATGTAGTAAAATATTCACAAATAAATAGGGAATATCTGCATAAAGTGGTAGTGAATTTGCAATAAGTCGGTTTTCCATTTTGGGAGTGGGACTGGTCTCACCGGGACCCTCCACCAAAGTGTCCACAGGCTGGAGACGTGGCAGCGCCTCCCGTCACACGAACCCCACCCCGTTTTTCTCACCCTGAAAAGATTTTTTTTAATCACTTGTCTGTTACTTAAGTGTTAGACATCTGCCAAAACCTGAAAAGTCCTGCTAAATACTTCTGCATAGCTTAGTCCAAATCCTAGACATGGACTTTGGTGGCGGTGACCACCCCAAACAGTGCCATTTTTAGACGTTTACTGCTGACGTTTCCAAAGGCTTCAAATAGCTTCCGTTTTACACTGGTAGTGATTGGACCGCTCTGTACTCACCCAGTGTGAGCTAGCAGTGGCTGAACAAGTCCGACATTCTACACTTCAATGGAGGAACAGCCCAAAGATCGGGCACAAGAAAGGCAATATCACCAGCACGGGGAGGACAGAAACTCTATTCAACATACAACTTGTCTAAAAAATGATCAGAGCCACTTCCAGCGCCAGCATCAGGAAACGCAGACGAAGAAAACAGGTTGGGCCATCCGGAAAAGTGAGCTAACGCTTGCTAGCCTTAGTCAGCTAATGTCAACGAGCCGACTAGCATCTGCTAACTAATGTGAACTCCGTCGTGATCGTGGGCTGTAGCCTGCTAGCTAGCTATCTATTTAAACTAATGTTTCCAGCAATAATTTAAGAAGCGTTACAACTGGTGAGTCGCTGATTGGACCGACGATTAGCTCCTGCCGGTACCGAAACCAACCATTGAGTTAGCTGGCTAGTTGGCTAGCTGACGTTGCGTGACAGTTGTCGCTGGTGGTGGTTTGACATATCGGGGATTGACCTTGTGCGCCGGTTTCACCACCCATTTTTCTTTAGCACTAGCCAACGGAATAATTTCAGAAATCCCTACTCTGTTACCATGTGTGCTAAACCCAGTAGCTGCTAAATGTGCATGCCGTTTTGCGTTCAACAGTAGTCAAAGCCTTTTCATTTGAGCAACATTTGAGCATGCTTGTGTCCAGTTTAGGAAAGCGAGCCGGCTCCACTGGAATGTTCTCAGCTGCCATTTCCTGTCGGCCATGTTAGAATATCACTGCGAGCTAATGCTATAGTTACCTGGCTATAAATAAATAAAAAAGTACAACCACGATACTTTGCTGTACTGGCATGTCGTTGTCGTCCTTTGCCTACTTGTGTCGCTGGTGTTAGGCGGCTATCTTACGCCACAACCAACCAGGGCGTGTTAATGCTAAACCAGTGGCTGGCTAGTTGACATTAGCCATAGCTAGTCATCTCTGACAGGCCTGTTGCATGTTGTCCAGTCAACGTGAAGCCACGCAGCAACTCTATTGTGAGCACTCGGTAAATATATGGTTTGCTGCAGCTTAGCACTGACACTGTAACTATCGACTTAACGTTTACTGGTAGCTCTGTTAACACATGTGCTTGCAAATGAGCGAGAGCCTGCCTCGGTAAGAATAAGAGAAGCGAAGCTGTATGTAGAAGCTTGTGTGTGCTGTGCCCATAGATATGAGGGGCCATACCGTTGAATTGGAAGTCCCTCGTTGACACAGCAGCTCCCATGCCTCTGTGCCATACATAGATTTATTTGTGGTTCGCTGTCAGTCTAAGTGTATTTCATAAATGCTGCTGTTAGCCCTCCTTTTACACCTTGAATCAACTGGCCTTTGATGTCAGCTCAGCTATTCTCTAGAAAGTTCATCAGCTAACAGTTCAGTGAGTCTGCAGCTGACAGTTGGGGATATGTGCATAACTTGTTACATAGAGTGAGCAACCTGTGTTATGAGATGCATTTTCAGACAACACCATAAACAAACAAGCAATATTTTCTTCTGTTGTCCAGTACTTGTCCTGTCTTTGTCTCACTAACAAATGAATTGTTGTCAGACTTGTTTGTGATTTGTAAAGACCAGTTTAAGTCTGTGTGGATAGCAGATGCACATTTTTAATACCAAATGGATAATTCATGTGGATAATTCATACTTTTATTTTGAATATGACTTGCATACGAAGATAATGTGGTGTGTGTGTGCAGTATTTTAATCATTTTTCTATTTAATTCATTTGCTAGAAATTGGGGCAGTTTTCGGCAAGGTAGTGGAATTGAGGTGTGATTGAAGTGTTTTTAACATTTCAGCATAAACTAATTTTGTTTCCCCTTTCAGGCAATAAAAAAATAAACATCAGTGAGGAAGAGGGGGAGAAGAATCCGCATCTGTCTGATACTGTTTGTATGTCGCATCCCCCCAACAGCAATGGTAACAGAAACGCAAGTATTCCAAATGTGAAGCTGAAGTCAACACAAAAGCTGTACACGCCTGTTCCAAAAGTGAGCAGCAAAGGACTGGATCATAAGAAGAATATGGACCTTAAAACTGACAATGAAAAGGCAGTGGATTTGATACATGATGATGGCCAACCTTTGGATAAGAAAGACTCTATGTTGCTTCAAAATGGCGTTGTAAACTGTGGCTATATTACAAATGGCTATTCTAGCAAGGACAATGATGGCAGCGGCTCCGAAGGTGGATATACTACTCCGAAGAAACGCAAGGCCAGATGTAACAATGCCAAGAACACTGATAATGTGATAAGAGAAAGGGAGAGAGACATGCAGCAGGGCAACACTACAGAGGAGCATGGGGCTTTGAATCTTGAGACAACTGAGAAGGGAGTGACTTCCAGACTTGATGGCTTCAGAGCCCATAAAGTAGAAGCCCAGTCAGCAGCTAGACGGGCTATCGCGACAGACGCTTCATTGGGTGAATCTCAGAGGAAAAACTCTGATGGCAAAACAGTTGGCACCTTTGGTAAAAAGACTGAGGAAAGGCCCAAAGCCAAACTTTCCTCGCCTTCAAAAGAGGACCCATGGACTTTGTTCAAGCCCCCTCCAGTATTTCCTGTGGACAATAGCAGTGCTAAAATTGTTCCCAAGATCAGTTATGCAAGTAAAGTAAAAGAAAACCTCAACAAAGTAGCCCAAGGTGGAGGAGAGGCACTGCCTCCTCCTGTCAGACTGTCACAGGTCCCTATGTCTGCTCTGAAAACTATCACCTCAGCTAGCTTTACTAATGGTCCTGTTTCTGGAAATGGAAACAGCTGCCCATCAGTGGGTACCTTCTTTGCTCCTGCTGCTAGTAGTATTCCATCAGCCCAATCTATCCCAAGTGGCGAGAATGTAGCATCACCTTTGGAAAGTAACTGTAGCTCTACAACTAGTCCAGTAGATGGAGAAGCATATGAGCTTAGAAAGTGTACTCTTTTAATTTACCCTTTAAATATGCAACCTGTGCTCCCTAGCGCTCGTCACCTTGACCCTCCGGCTGCTCAGACAAATCAGAAAGCCTTGGGAGATATCTTCCAGAATCAGTGGGGGCTTTCCTTCATAAATGAGCCCAACTTGGGGCCAGAAGGAGGAAATGGCCAGGTGCTCGCAGAGGACAAGACTACTGTGGTCACTCCTCAAAGCGAGTGCCAGGCTGTCGCATCCAAGGCTGCACAGCCCTGCTTTGATGTTGGCCCATCATTTTTAGAGCCTGGCACTTTAGCTGAAGACCCCGAGAAAAGGACTTGTACACCTTGCAATGTGTCTAATGCTTGTTTTCCTGCTTGTGCGATGAGCGAGGAGAACAAGCAACAGCCATGTGGCCAGGAAAAGAAAGTTGAGGCCAAGGGTGCGGGTTATTCTATGTTGGTCCCCAGTAAAGACAACGGTGCTAAGCCTGCACAGGGCCAACAAACCACTTTGTTGTTTGGCTCATCTAAAGAACAGGCCCAGTCTAAAGACATTGGCAGAAGGTGTAGCTGGGGATCCTTTGATGTTAAAGCTGCTGTTACTTATCACACTAAAGGTAAATTTGATTATCTTTTATTTGTCAAATGAATTTGTGTAACCATTTTTGTAATTATTATTTATTCCTGGTTGATTTGGCAACACCCGTTGTAGTAGCCATGCACAGTATTAGATTTTTGGCAAAATCCGATATGCTCACATTTTGCATGCACATATTTTTTTTTCCCCACCTAATTGCAGAGAACACCAAGTCTCTCTTGTAGTGGAATTATTATTATTATTATTATTATTATTATTATTATTATTATGTCTACTCTTAAGGTGGAAGCCCACTGGTAGATGCACACACAAAATACAATGCTATTCAAAATGTCCACGTTCACTGGGTAAAATAAGAAAACTACTGCTGACAGGGTTTCTCTTTATTCCTCACAAATTCATCATAACGCTCGGGATGACGGCTCTTAAGATGAGCAATACAATTTATAGTGTTGACGGATGGTAATGTGTACCTGTAATTGGTGGTAAAAGCAATTGTACTTTAATTTGCAGTTGTCAGGTTGCACTGAAACATTTAGCGTGGGCTACATTACTGCAGTAATCACTGTTTAAATCAAACTAATCTATTAAATCTGTAGCCTAACTGGTCAATGAACAGTCATTTGTCATGTTGTGATTAGTCGTACCAATTGAACATTCCTATTGTAGTTGTGTTGGAGATGATGATAATTTCGGACCAGCTAAAATGACTTTTTAAGACTGAAACTGAACTAAATGAAGTTTAAAAGTGAGTTTCTTAATATTAGCTGCTTACAGTCCTAATGTGTTTTGACCTTTCATTAAATGCAAAATGACCACAATCTTTAATGTAAAATAGACAGCTGAATAAGTATATTTTAAAAACTGAATGTAACATACAAAAGGATTTCGGCACTTATTATTTATTAAGGAAATTCAAGTCTGGCAAATGATTGAGACTACGCTAAATAAAATGTAATAGTGTTAACTTAATGACTCTTTCTCCACTCCTGCTTTTAAAGGTAAATGTCATGGTCCACATTCATATTTCTAGCGCAACTGCAACATGAGGCTCTGCTCTTCATTTACCCGTAGCCATGGGGAATCATAGTATCAGAGCTCCGTTGATGGTGGCGCTTCAATCAGGTTCTACATAGTCAAGAGTTTCCCACCTTAGGCTTAATCAAATCAGAGCTCATGGTCAGGCTCTGAGTTTGCTTAACCTGCTTTATGAAACTGAGCCCTGGTGTATCTGTTTACAGTGCCATCAAACAAACTTGCATTGTTCTGGTAAAGAAGTATTTTAGTAGTAACTGCATTTGTAATGTGATTTCATGCTGTGCAAGGCACGAGTAGTTTTCCACGTGAGAGCAGGGCACTCTCAACAGGAACTTTTGGTTATCAGCCTATCGCCTGCAACTCTCATCTAACGGCTCACTGGCTGCTCATTCCTGTTCCATTATTAAATGTAACATGATCTGCTAAACTTTTTTTTTTTTAAACGAAACATTTTTGATGAATAATTGTGGTTAGCGCTTATATCTGACAAATGCGTTGTCTTTTGTGACTGTCTCACAGTAAAAGCCACACCGCGTTTTAACAGTCGAATGCTTTTAATGCGAAGCATTAGGAAATGTTCATTTTGTATCAGCAGTTACTAATACAGCTCTGATTTGAGAGTGAAGTGAGCGATGGTGTTGAGATGAAATTACAATCCTTAATGCTGCATTGTTTCCTGTGTATACCCCTTTGTGCGTGAAGGCAATTTGAATGCATTGCAGGAATGGTGGACTCCGCCATTAACAATGAAAACTAATATATAGAGATGTAAATACATTGAATGGCTATTGCAGAAAACTGTCATGTCAAGTCTCAGGAGATTTGATGTCCCTTTTTTTTTTTTTTTTTGAATGATAAATTAAGAAATGAAGCTTAAGTATGTCTTTATACTGTTTTTGGGAAGATCAGTATTGTATTTTCTGAAATTATTCTTCATGAACAGTTAAGTGAGAGGCTGAAATAATATGCTTTTTTTTTTTCCCCCCAACAGAAATGGAATCCATTTTCAACTTGCAAAAACAAGGTAAACTAAACTTGTTGGTCTTGCATTTGTCTAACCTCTGTTTTTAAAAATGTTTAGGCAGTTCAGTTTTCTTAATTAGAATTCTATCTAGCAATGTAGTAGCATATAAAAGTGGGGATGGGGGGACAACTTATGAAAAACACAAGTTGCATTAGTGTTTTGATTCTGATTCAAATGGGATGTAAATGTACCGGTAGAGTTTATTTTTCTCTCAGATTATTTTACATTAGCACCTTTTTATCAACAGTTCTGTTACATACAGTGTTTGTAACATTTAAAGCTGTCAGAACACTTTTTTCCCCCTCAAAACTGCACTGCCTGTGCAGCTCTCACAGGAAAACGGGCAAATTCAAAACATCCAGACTAAGCCATATAATGCTGAATCTAAAGATGGCAATTACTGACCTTTCAGTGAGTAAGACAGCCTGGTATAACAGTGTGCCTATGACAGTCGCCTAATTGTAATGTTTAATTTTTATGTAGTTACAATGAAATTATTATGAATGTACATCCACCTAGACTTAATTCATAAATCCTGGTGACCTGCTTAGAAAGATCCTGAAGCTTGTTTAGCTAACGTCTTGTGTAAATCAAACCGTGCACTAATAATTTGTTGTTCTAGTTGGGACGAATGGCAGCATGTGCACAAAGTGTTGCATTACTGCCTTCAACAAAAGGCTACGTTTGTTTTATTACTGAACAGCAGAAACATAAGAAACCCAAAATAATCACCAACAGAGACTGTTAAAATAACGGAGTGTGACATACTACTGGTGTATGGTCCTCTGGTACTGCAATCATGCCAGCTGGCAGGTGAAATGCAGCAATTATTCCAAGCAATCTGTTGATATCCACACAGGCATGAGTTCAGTGATGTTTGAGACTATATTAGCTGAATATCCAACCATAAGCTAGAACGAAATATGCCATTATTACCAGGGCTATGTATTGATAGAAACCATTTGGTACTTGTGCTGCTACGTTTTAGGTTTCAACAAAACCTGTTTTTCATTTAACAAAAAATGCCTCAAATGTTTAAGTTAACTTTTAAGACACACTACACACCCAAATTCTGTTAGCTCCCTCCATCCCAGCATGTTTAAAAGATGCTGCACAGGACAACCGCTGTAGGTGGCGTGGCCTCATGGCTATATAGTAGCATGAGTGACAGGTGGGTGCCCTCTTCGTGACCTCACCCAAAGGTCTCTAAAGAGCAGTTGGGAAGTTTAATGTGGGTGGTGATTTTTAATAAATTTATTTTTTTCCTAGGATGGTGAGAGCATGACCCGCCCTACTTTGCCTTTTGATTGGCTTACCCTGACCCTAAACGCTCTCATTCCTCTTCTCTAAACCTAACTAACCCAAACAAACAACAAAAGCAATGAGTACTAGCCTGTCAGAGGTAGAGTAGGGTGGTAGCTTAAATGAAATATACCAAAACCAAAATTTTGATTTAAATCATGATTATGTTGCTTGTGTTCTTTGGGAATTCAGTCCCATATTTCTTAACATCAGTGAGACTGATCATGTTGACTGATCTAACCGTTTGCCTCCTTTCTTCCCCCTCTGCTGTAGATCCAAAAAGAGTAGTTGTTTATGATGAGACCAAGGATGGACCTGATCAGTGAGGTAGATCGTCTACAGTACTTACCTTCTTCTCTTCTGGGTGCTGCAGTTATCTACCTTGGAAATCATAAATCCTGTTGGACAGAAATGGGGACAACTGTGAAAACACTGATAGTTTAGCATGAAAGATTTTCCTTGGAATCTCGGGTGGAGTGACAGACTTCTTTAGGGGCATCAGACAAACGCACACACTCTGGAGGGATGTTAGAGAAACTGACTGGTGCCTCTCCAATGGACACTTGCAACTTTTGTGCTGTGATAATCGTTTGTCTCATGACTCTTTAGGATGATGTTCGGGAGTTCAACAAAGGAAGGTGTCATGGATTGCACCTCCCTAAGCCTTTATCTTGTTGAAATGCGACAGATGTCAGTCTGACTATGGGACGCCTCTGTCATTTTTTCTTTCTTCACGCATTCAAATGAGTTAATTGCAGATATGTTAGACGTTATACATCTGGGTGCGAGCTTGAATCTGCCGTGGAAGAAAGGAGAACACACTTGCACAGAATGCCTTGACGTTGTGGTAGAAAGATCTTTGGAGATCCTGTTAAAAGTCAGAGGTGAGGTCCCATCCAGGAAGGGAGAACATTGTCTTAAATCATTTAGGGGAAATCACAGCCCATATTTCATGCTTGCTTTTTCTTTTATACTGTTTTGTCTGACCTATCATGATGAGCGTTACCTGCACTGCAGTATCATCCCAGAGCACAGGTACAGAAATGCCCAGTTTGAAGGAAAGCTGCTGTACGGCGCTTCATTTCTTTGTTTATTACAGATATGCTTATTTTTCAGGTCCGTTAAAGTCAAAACCTTTTTACCGTAGAGCTTTTCATACATTTCATGCAAATTGTTATGAGGTCAGCGCAGACTATTCTTAAATTCAGATTTGTAATCCTTCTAATAGATGAATCCTGAGTTGAGAAATGAACCAGTTGACAAATTGTTTAGCAGGAGATATCGCCACCAATAAGGTCTTCTGCATTTTGTGCTATTTGTTCAGCAGCAAGACTCAGGATGGCCATGCAGATTATTTTGCCTGCATTTCTGTCTTCATTTAAAAAAAAAAAGTGTTTTGGTTCCTCTTGTCAAAAGGAACACGTGTTGCATTCTATGACTTAGATTTTTGTTTTTCTGACTCAGCGTTTGGTCTTTCCTTTTCTGTCTCATGGCATTGTATTTCTTGCATGTTTACTGGTGGAAATGAATCGCCATAGCCACACAAAGATAACAGTAACACAACAATTGCAATACTAATCTAGGTTCCTCGACTAGCCACTTTGTCAAACTGTGTTGAAATGTGAAGATGGGTTGTATGCTTTTTTTTTTTTACTGTGGATAACATTTTACAATTGCAATCCAGTGTGCAATATCGCCGTGTGATCCATACAGTGTCTGAAATGAGTTATGTGGACCTGCAAATCATCACCCAAGATGCTGGTGTGGCCTGCAAATTCTTCCACAATTTTGTTGCAAAAGAGCTCATGTTGAAAGATCTCATTAAGTCTAGGGAGCCCAAATTTGCTGGCTACTGACTGGTCAGCTGTGACATCACTTTCATTGACATCTCCAAATCAGGATTGGTTATACTCAACATAACGAAGGAACTGTCCCGGTTTCTTTTCTCTAGAAGATATGATTTGGTTAATGTGTGGATTAATAGCACTTTATGTAAACTAATTGCTTTTATCTTTTAATTGCTAGAGAGATCTATATGTACTGACGAAGAAATACTCATTGAAAGAAATGGCTCTGGGCTGTTACTTTTCAAAAAAAAAAATAAAAATAAGTTGATGAATACAGAATTATTAAATGTAACTCAGGTAGTGTTGACAAAGCCATGACTGTGTTATGAATATTGTTTTTTTTTTGCCAAATGGCCCCTGTCATGTAATGTTCTCAAAAAAATTGGAAATGTTGAATTGGAGTCCTATTATATAGAGTCTCATATGATATGACAAAACACCAAATAATTGTGAGGAAAACTGTCATGGCATGCAAGGTGCTGGCATTGATCATTTTGGGCTCTAAAAATAGAAGTTGTCCTGTCTATTTCCCAACTTAAAAAAATAAAAAATAAAAAAAATAAAAAGGGAGGGGGGTGGGGGAAGCACATTGCTCCATGCTCCATTTTCAATGTATACTAGACTTCTTGCAATCTTTGAATGGTTGGTTGATTTTTCTCACTCATGTCTTCATAGTGAAGCACCTCTTGATTTGTTATTGTTGAACATCAGAGATGTTTCTGTGGGTTAGCTAGATCTGGGTACGAGTTTTCAAGTACACTTCTTTCCACTGTGTGCTGATTAGGCAGCACCGCAGCTCGTACTTGTGTGCAGAGGAAAGGGGGAAAGTCAGAACTGCAGCCAGTTGTCTTGACATTTAACGTCCATGCCTGATCTCAGCCAGCTCTCGGGTATTTAAAATGCATTGGGTTTGGGTTTTTTTTTTTTTTTTTCTCCCTTCTTCTTTTGGCTTCCATTGTGCAGCGTGTGATGGATGAGTGTATCATCAGACACTGCCCTCCGAATAAGAATAATTGCATTGGAGCTGGTCGATGAGGAAGCAAGGGTAATTGAGGAGATATTAACCATTGGCATTTAGACATTTTTTTAATGTTTGAGCTGTGCTTGTGGAAATTGACATTTAATCATAAATGTCATAAAGTTACACACAACTCTCAATTTCATTTCTTCCGAATGCCCATGATCTATAGACAAAGTGACATAATCAGGTTCCCATATGGTAAATGCGAAGTCAATAGACAGTGATGCATCTATAGGCTTCTAACTGTAAAACAGGGTGATCAAAATAAGTAGTATGTGACGTTACTGTAGTCTTACAACCTTTTTCCTTTTTTAAAAATGTCTTCTTCTTTTTTATTATTTTTTTTTTTTTTCCTGAGAGGATGGACATGTACAGGGAAATCAGAGAACCTCTCATCCTCCCACCCCGAGGCTCCTCTTTTTCAAGCACTTAATACAGCGAAAAAAGGCTATGGTGAATATGCATTTATAAAGATAGAACTATTATTTAGCATTGTAGTCTGGAAGCCAAAAACAGGTTAATCAGTAATTTGGGGTGGGGGGGTGTTAAGTGACTGACTGACTGTTGTGGTGTGTTCAAAGGAAAGCCTGACCACGTGGAGTTTGTATTTCCACCCCCTCAGGATGTGCAGTAGTCACCTTGAGGATGCTTATGCAGGCTTCCAGGTGACGAGTGTGGCCTCGCTGTTTTGTGGGCGTGTGCGTAGCGACTTCTTGCTATTATATGCAAGTCCCCTGCCCCACCCCCCTGTTGTTTATGTTCAGGGTGTGTGTGTGTGTGTGTGTGTGTGTGTGTGGGAACTTAACAGCAATTTTGATTGTTTAAAATCTGCTTCCAGCATATATCCGTGCCATTTTTGTCTTTTTTTTTCTCCTTACAGCTGATCCTACTTTCTTCTTTTTAAAGCGACATGGACGCAGCTGAGAGCAGTGAGCATTTCATGTGTGTTGTAGGGTTTTGAAAAATTTCACAGCTTGTGTTCAGAATTGCGTGACCTCAGCCAAAATCAGTTTGAATGGGACGGATGACAAACTCTTGCTGGTGTATACTCATGTCAGTCCATTGTCAAGTTAATGTCTGAAGTAGCACATAATTGATTTGAACTGATTTAAAAAATTTAATGTTTTAACATGTTTTTATTCTCTGAGTGATAACCCAATTTATCCATAGTTGCACAAGTAGGATGAGACAAAAAGGAATAAATGATACAGAAAATCAAGACGTCTCATTTTTTTTGATGAGGTTTAGATGATTTAGTTTACTTTACTAATTAAGGCTGATGTAGCCCCCCCCCCCCTCATAAGCTAATGTTAATATATTTTAAGTTAGTCTTTTCCAGATTTTATACAAATGACTTTAATTCAATCTTCAAATAGTTGTGATGGAGTGATGCGCTTTAAAACACGCTGCATCCCGGAGTTCCTGTTTTAATATATTTTATTTGTAGTGACGTTGATCTTGTTGTTAGGGGGGAATGAGGTATTAATGTGCGGTTCAACAACTCTGAATCTGCTTTTGCCAAAGGTACTCTACTCAGATAAAACTTCAGCTACTGAATGGCAGATGGGGGGTGACGGTGGTGGTGTACATAAACAGCTTCTTGGGTCAGGAGGAGTTTTTAGTGAAGAGAAATCACTACTGTAGCAGCTGAATGTCACTTTGAGCGTGTTATTATACGGTGTGAGAGGAGGAATCTTAAAAAAAAAAAAAAAACAAGATAAATACCGGAAGTGCTGCTTCTTCATCAAGTAATCAATCGTCTGTAATGGGAAATGCTGGACTTGGGGTTTATGCTCGACTTAAAAACTGTCCCTCCTTTTAACTGTCATTGCCTCTTGTGGAATTTTTTTTTAATTTAGGGGCCTTTTTGTTTTTTTAATTCACTGACACCTGAGAGGTACAGTGTTTATGATTCAGCATACAAGGGAGGGTGAAGTAAACAAGGGCAATATGTGTCTTTACAGGACTCAGTCATGGGGGGGGGGGGAGTGAAAAGTGTAGAGTCATCTTTTTATGTTATGTTTCTCTGTCATCTCAAATGGCTGTGCTTGTTGATGCGTTTTCTTTTTTGGGGGGGTGCTCCTCCTGTATCCCTTTTACATCTCTTGCCCCCTTTTTAAAAAAAAAAAAAAAGGAAAAAAAAGAGGCAATCGCATTTCTTTCTCAAATGTCTTACAGGTTGACATTTAAGTGAGCAGTCTGATTATTTAATTTTTGTTTTGAATTTAAGTGTTGCATTACAATGTTTTTTTTTTTTTTTTTTTTAAAGCATGATGATAACCCTCAAATTTCAAACAATGTAATAGTCAATAAAAAAAAAAAAAAACCTCCAGTGTTCACAATTTTAGTTTCCATTAAAATGTAAAATTTTCATGAAGAATTTGGTGTTTTGTGTGTGTGTGTGTGTGTGTGTGTGTGTGGTGTTCTGCTGTCAGATGGTTGGGATTGAAAAACTGTCACCTGAACTGTTCACATATTGCTCACGGACAGTACATTGGCTTGCTTTCCATGACAAATCATCTTTATCTCATGTGCACTGCCACAAATGAGTGCAAAAATGTAAGTACACCCAGTACTCTTCAAGACAAGGCCTCCAGATCAGAATATAGTAGGATCCGCCTCAAGGCCTTTATCATGTCAATTTATGCTGTGCTTTAGCTTTAACCAAGCAAATTTACTTGCTTTAGTACTCTCTGTACTAAAGCAATCATTTCAGGTACTTTACTTGAGGTTTTTTTATACTTCACACTACACTACACTCAGGAGTGGAAATATTGTACTTTTTACTTTACTACATATATTTTAGCGCTTCAGTTCCTTTTACTAATTAAGATTGTACATTTACACAGTATGATCACATTTATGATGCACTTGTTTCCTGCAGACATCTCCATCTTATGAAGTCATAGTAGTTCCAATACCTTATTTTCTCAAAACATGAAAATATCCACCAGAGCAGGAAGAATAGTTTCTAGTACAGTAAATTGTCACTGCACTAGAACATAGTCAAGTCTTTGGACAGGTTCAACTGAATTAAAAACGGGTTGAAAGTGCACTAACAAATCCAGAATTGTCCTTTTGAGGCGTTTGCACTTTGAGATTGAACTGCCCATTAAAGTGGTTAAAATAAGCTCCACCTCGACTGGCTACAACGGCAAAAATCATACTTACACATTAATGCATCAGTAATAATCAAGTGATTTAATCCATCAGTGGCGCTGTGAAACGGCTTTAACTTACGGTACATGTAGTACATTTACTGAAAATACGTCAACCTTTACTTAAGATTTTTAATGCAGGACTGTTTTTACATTGGAAGCCACTTTTACTTAAAGGATCTGTAAACATTGTTTAGTGGTGCATAATCACAAGTACATATTAAAATAAATTACATGAAGTGTACTTATAATAGATTTATGAATACATCGGCACATAGCAGTTGACACATTCTGTCTGGAGCTTTTAGGCTGTTGCCCACTTCACCCATTCGATAATCCAGACTGGGTATTTATGATAATCTATGAGATGTAACACTTATATCCAAAGTATGAGAACAGGAGCCCATGTTGTATATTAATTTATTTCCCTTTTGTCTGGCTGGAAATGTGGTTTTATTAGATCAAAAACCTTTGCATGTAATTCAGAAGTTAGATGTAAGTTAACTAATCTTTTTCTTGGATGTGCACGCGTACTAGGAAGTCCTCTCTTGTTTTGACAGCATGTGTTAGGAAATGTTCTTGCTCCGTGATGGATGTGTTCACTGTGTTCAGACAGGCTGCTGGAGCAAGGACAGGGTTGCTGGGAGCTCTGTGGCCATAATGAGCTCAGATTGACCAAAATGCATTGGAGAGCTGCTACACCATCAGTGAGCAGAGGTGCTGATTGTTGTTCAAAGGCGCCCCCTTGTGGATGAAGGATTAGCGCACAGTTACTGAATCACTGCAAAACTGAAGAGGAGGTTTGGAGGTTTAATCATATTTTGATCGCATAAGATATATGGCTAAACTCAAATTTAACCTGTTCTCCCAAATGCTCCAAGTCTTATAGTTACAATTCTAGTTTGAAAAAGGTTTTTTTATGACAAGACCTTTCTGTAGTATTCATAAATAAATTGCAGTATGAATCCGTTTATTTTGATATATATATATAAATTGATTATTATCTGATTAGTTTAAAATTTATTTAATTGCGTGACTCCATTTTTTGATATACTGTAAATAATTACAAAAATCATCATTTAAACTAGCTTTCTAAAATGAAAGAGTCTGTGTCCAGGACACAAAAACAGCTGATGTTGATACACAGCCAATTTCAAAATGCTCACATGATGTACCAAAAACCATTTTATTCACCCTTCAAAAAAAAAAAGCATATTTCATATATATATATGTATATATACATATTTATGTGTGTGTGTGTGTGTGTGTATATATATATGTGTATATATATGTATATGTAAGCTATATATATATATGTGTGTGTGTGTGTGTGTGTGTGTGTGTTTGTTTTGTTTTTTTGGCCTCCTGTGTAAACCTTTGAGCTGTTTGCTTACTGGGATGACTCTGGGAGCTGTTGACGCTGCAGGTGGCGTCATTTCACCATAAATACACACATACACACATTTTATCACTCTGTCCATGGAATTGAACCGGCGTTTACCGCCGCCTCCTCAATTTTACCTTGATTACTCTGTACTTCATGGAGGCCTCATGGGGCTTGATGGTCAGTGCAGCGGTGCTCAGAGAGATATTGTCCGATGTGCTGGAAGGTCACTAAAAGGCTTGATCTTTGTTTCAACAACTCATCTCTGCTGGGTGTCTCTGAACAAGACGCTGAACTTCTTCGCACTCCAGGACTGCTGCAAAAAGGATGAGCACAGGGTGACCCTTTTGGCAAAGAGAAAGAAGCACAAAAGGTGACAAGCAAAGGAAAAACTATCCATACTGAGCTGAAGGGGTAAAGAGGTTTGAAATCTATCAAAACTGCCATTAAAATACATTCAGTATATATTTCACCAGTATGTTGGCCTCCCATCTGTTGAATGTGTCGCTGCTGCAAGATGTGGATCAGGCTTTCATTATTGCAATTAATTTAGCAAGATAAGGCATCTGAAAAACATGAATATGTGATACTATTTAATCAATTTACTGTAGCTTTGACGAGCAATAAGCAACTTTGTGAGGAGACTAGACGTCTGAAACTTGACAAGGGGCCCCACTAAACACCATTTTTTGTAAGGGATCACAAGCCATAAAGGTTGGGATGCACTGATTTCACACCAACTTTAACATTTTTATCATGCTCTTTTTTTTTATAAAATCGGAATCTGAGGAAAGTGTAAGTATAAAGTAGCATCCAATGGAAATACTCTAGTTAAGTACAAGTATCTCAAAATTGTACTTGAGTAAATGTTCTTAGTTGCTTATAACCTCTGTCCATCATGAAGAAAACTGAAGCAACCTCCGCAGTAAAACAGTAAAGAAGATTGAAACAGGAGAAATGTTGTTAAAGTAATCAAGTCTCAAAAAAAGTGTTTACGGTAAAAAACAACAAACATACAACATACTAAACAGTAAAAATCTATTGTTTAAATCAAATAAAGTTGATCTATTTTAACTTAATTTTGATCCGGTTGGAGGAGTTCATACAGGAAACCTTTGTATCTTGCTTAAAGGGGGCTTTTAGGATTGATCTGCTCTATGGCGCAGTATGTAAAATGTGACACAGTTTCTCTAAAGCCATGTGTAATTGTGTCTATTATTCAGGCCTCATATTTGTGTGACACTGTTCAGTAATCCGCGTTCTTGTTCCTCTGTTGCCTTTGGTTTGGTTTTGTGAGTCACAACTGAAGCAAAACGTAATGACATTTCTCAGTTGTACAGGTCAAGAGCTGTTTTATAGAGCTATTTTTTTCTATTGAAAGCCCTCGCACATTTTCATGAGTCCTTACATGCTGTTCATACTTGACAGGCACAGAAACCAGGAGCAGTGTATCATCCAAGTGCATCTCCTGCTTTCTGGGATGAATATATCAGCTCTGAGCAGACAGTCCCTGACATTTAGTGATCTGTAATGATCACCACAAACCTTACATCATCAAATGTCAGACTGAAGCACTTGCCAGAGTTTGCAACTGATCTGATGTACATTGTGGTTCAAAGAAGAAATACTGCAGGCTCAGCCCCTTAGTGTTCACCCTGAGCCTTAAAACACAGAACCCTCACAGACTTTAACATCAGCCATGAGGAAGGTATAAGGGCTCAAAATGCTTTACTGGGAATGGGACAGCAGGTTGTGAAATCAAAATGCACCAGGGTCAGAGTAAAGTAAAAGATGTGGCTCATATGTACGTGTTAATAGCACACTGTATATACATTTATATTTTACAAACACACATTCTTCCTGTGAATTTATTTTGGTATATGCTGTTCATCATGGAGTTGAGAGCTGCATCATGCAAATTATTTGAATCAAACCACCAACCTTGTATTAATGGGCAACCCTCTCTTCTTCCAGAGCTACAGCGGCCCCCATCCATTTTAATAAGACATGGGCTAAATTCTAATGCTAGCATGGCAACACAGTGACAATACTAACAAGCAGGTAATAAATTACCCAGTTCACCATCATAATGTGTCCTGTTAGCATGCAAAATTTTGAGTGCTAAAAACAAATTACAGCTGATGCTGATAGGAATGTTATTAGTTTCGCAGGTATTTGGTCATACACCAAAAAGATGGGCAAATGTTGACAGGATGATGGTGCTAGAAGTCAGAAGATCACCTAAGTCATTATCTCCTAGGGACCTTTGACTATCTCTAGCAAGAGTGGAATGGAAATAGTTAAGGTTTCACCAATTCTGTTTATGTCTGTCATTTTGAATATTAAATAGTATTTCTTCAAATACAATACATTTTACAAAGCAAAGCAGCAGGTGTTTTTCTGATCTTTAGTGTATAAAACAACAGTTGGTGTTGTGATCATGAAATAATACACTGGTAGATTAGATCAAACCACAAATTCTCAAATATGAGGCAGAATATGTATATTGTGCCTATGTATGTATTGTAAAGGGGCTCTATAAGACTTTTATTGTAAGCTGCAGTGTTGAGGAGGCTTGATACATATGCCTCTGATTATGGCTCAATGAAATCCTCTGATTATGCACTGGACTGTCGTCATCCATCACTAAAGCTGTCCATATATTTAGGCTCATTGGTCTCAGAAACATACAGTATGTCTCCGGTTCCAGTCTGTCTAGTCACAAACACCAGTTGCCTACACTCTGTCTCTATGCATGTAATCCCACAGGGCCGATCATTCATTTCTGTTTACTCACACTCCTCAGTGGCCCCTCTTCATGACACTTGTTCATAAGTGTGGGGAAGATGGAGTAAGTTAGAAAAGACTTGAAATCCATATAGGCAGGTGGACACCGTGACACGTGACACGTCTCTTCAGCTCTGCGCTAAAGAGATCTGCATTTAGATAATTGAAAAAAGACATGATACAGTCCAGCTATAAGGATGGTACTGCAGCCCAAAATATATAAAACAAGTACATGATGAGACAGTGTGCCCAGTGGGGCATCCACATGATCTCAAGAGCAGGGCCACCACTGTTGCCTGAAGACTGTGGCAAGTGCAGCTGGCCTGCTGGTGATTTCTTTTTGGTCATCAGTAATATTCTCCCAGCAAACTGCTGCATATTGTTTGCTGCTAGGTGGAATTAAGCTTTGTGTGCTGTTGGGCTTCTGTGGAGGAGGGGGTGGGCATTTTGTGTGATATGGGCCATTGACTGCTTTTCCATAGCTCAGGAACAATAATGAGATTTTTTTTCCCCCAGAATATCAGTGCCGCCATTCAGCGCACTGATTGTGTTTATGAAATTGTGCATACATCTTTCAATGCTGGAGCAGGGGAAGGGAAAGCTATTTTCAAAACATTAGCAAATTGTTTTCTGTTATTGTGCAGAGATTGATAAGAGTATGTGTTGTCTAAAAACACACACACACACACACACACACATACAAACACATCCGGGGGGGGGGACGACATAAAAAAGCAAAAGCATGCTGTTTGGCTTGGAATTGCCTATTGCTCTGCCCATCCACCAAAAAAAAGAAAAAAAAACTACTTAAAGAAATATAAACTGTATCACCTTACGTTAATACTGTCATTAAGCTGTAACTACAGTAAATTCAATTGTTGCTTTGCGTAAGTTTAGGTGTACTATAAAATATATTTTGTAGATTATGCAATGTAATGTACTGTTATGCAGTTTATGTGTTTGCTGTTTATTATTATGATTTATTACTTAATTCATATGTATGCATCATGCATTTGATCTAATATTACATTGCTGTGCTGCTTATCAAATATTCCTGATGAGATATAAAATTGACCTTGAGCTGACCCTGCCGATCTTCTGTCAAATGACTTGAGATTTCACACAAATCACCTTTTATCTGATAAGAAAACCCCTGTATGGCAGTGTTAACCCACAGGCGTGCTTGTGTTCCTTCTCATGCATGGCAGGTTACAGCTCTCGTTAGTGGTTGCACTTTAGAGGCAGCAAAACCGATTCTCTGAGCTTTTCATTGCGTGGAAAAAGCATGGAAACGTTTGTGTCATAACAGCATTACTTTGCAGACACATTTTTTTGATGATGCCACATCGCAACTGGATTACACTGCACTGTGATATGGTTCTTATCTGACATCAGAGGCCCCTTTGAGCCCATTTCCCTGACATTTTTATTTATTTATCACAAATCCCACAAATCCAGTTTGAAAGCGTTTGAACAAATCTTCTCAAACAACAATGCAAATAATATTGAAGTCTGCATGGATTTTTTGGGGGGGCTAATTAATTAACTGCAGGCCTTTCTTTCTAGTGGAGTTCTGTGCCATTCAGAAAAGGGAGTTATTGTATTGTGATGAAAAATAATCAATGTGAGGATGTTTCACACTGGGAAACATTTTGATTTGAAATATCAGAACGCGTTGGTGACACATGCTCTAACTGTTCAGTATTAGATTTAGCAGGCCTCTTAACCTGTTGGCAATAAGCAGAGTCTTTCCACCTTCACGCATACACATTCATCTCTCCTTAATTTAATTTTTTTAAGTTTGGGGATGCCTAAAAACAGGGAGGACTGGGAGTGTAGTGAAATCTCAAATATGCCTCACTGAGGTATATTTTATTCCTAAAAGCAGAGACTACAGGCTGTGAAGTGAACTTTAAAAGCCAGAAATTTGCAGCACCCAGCCAAGTAATCATTAATCCATTGGTAATGATCCCCTCAACACCAAGCCCCCTCCCAACCCCCCTTAGGATTTACTTTGTATTTTTGCTCTGTCCTCCGGTAATAATTGACACTCTTACCTGCTTCTACAGTCTGTTGCTCACTAGTTTGCTCTAAGGCAGCTATTGATTCTGGAGCATCAGATCCATGGAGACAATGATGATGAACAATGAACAGACAGCTGCATCCTCTGTGATCTGGGCCAAAACTGATGCCCTTTGTGAGCACGTAATGCCTCATCTGGTGGATAATATGAGAAAAAAGGGGGACACAATATGTGGATTTTCTGAGTCACTTAGCTCATGACCTCCTCTGCGTTTTATGCCCACAAGTCTAAATATTGAGGCTATAATTACTTTGATTTGCAAAAGGACTGCAAGTGTATGTTTCTCTTCTGCAAGAAAAGCAGTCAACCATAAAACGTAATGTGCCGGAGATAATGATCCCAATTAAAATTCCATGTCCAGATGACCATTATGTTAAACATGTGTGTGATAAACACATAAAATAAACAAACTATTACATATATAAGTAGGAAAAACTATGTCTACATGTTGATAGGGAGTCTTTGTCAGAACCTGCTAATCTTTGCACCTCACATTAAATCATCAATAGGGGAGTATGGGATTATATCTATCTCATCACATGGAGTTTTGAAAAGAAAAATAATTGCATTACAAAATACATAGAGTAATTAAAAAATATGCATATACTGGTTTCAAATATTAATCTCATAAATAGTTCATTTGTTTAATCTATAATCTGTAATATAAAGCTTCATTTTATATGTTTTTTGTAGATTTTATGATTATAATACACAATTGGAGTTTTCTATCGGATTATGTTACAGATTATTATTTATAGTAGTGATGTGACTCCTCTAACATAATGAAAAGGTTACATGAGCTCAAGAACAATTTCTGAAATATAATGTGAAGATTTAGGACACAATAAAACTCATTCTTGAAAGAAACTCAGTAGTCTGACACAGCACGCTGCTGTTTGTTTCCTGTTCTCAAAAACAATCCAGGGACCAGTTTCACATATGAAGCTGTCTGCGTTCTTGGCTGCAGACTATTTGCCATTCCCAGAAGGTCATTTGGTTAATGCACATTTGAGTTTTCATGGACTCTTAACTAGTTTTTAATCAGCAATTATTAGTGAATTGGAAGGCTGTGCAGGCGCATGACTCTCTGCTGGCGGGAGAGTGCCCATCAATGTCACGTCAATTTCCATGCCAAAGGCTACATTAGGCCTGGAGTCTGGGAGGAAAGAGCCACCTGAGTGCCTCATCTCCCCATCCACAGCAGTCTTCCCATCAACTATTGACTCTATTACACAGCTCTGTCAAAAAAATTTTCCGCTTCAAAAGAGGAGCAACCATTACATGGCTGCGTGGGGAGATAATTTAGTGATGCACATAAAATTAAGTGCATATCCATTGAACATTGCTCATTATTGCACTTGAATTCCTACAATGCCAGGCTTGTGTGAGGATCCTGGATGCTTCCCAACCTTTCTTATCAAGGTGTAAACACACCTTTATTATTTAGGCTGATGTACTATATACATAGACGCCATTTTCATCTATATCTAACCTACCTGTAACAGGCAATTAAACACGCCAGCATCTCAGACTAGCTCTTAATTAGCGTTAATAAATGCTGAGGGGCCCTGAGGTGTCCTCGCAGGCTGAGGATGGGGGTCGTGAGTCTCCTGCAGCACCACATCACAGCATGAATATGCATGGCGGCCAGGTATTCTTCAGCTCTCTCCTCTGCTTTGCAGGCTGACGCACATGGAGGTGGCAGCAGACCCCCTCTTGAACCACCACTTCTTCATTACACCTCCACATCGGCGCGAGCGTTGTTGCCATGCTGCATCCTCGCAGTGGCATTTTCTGCACACTGTGGCTTGTTTGTGTTTGCCAGGAGCTGTCACATTCAGCCTGTTAGCACTGGCCCATGGGAAATTTACACAGAGCTGCTGGTATGAGGCCATCAAATGAGCCGGTGACGTGCTGCTCGATGCACACATATTTGGTAAAGTTTATGTGTCTGTATGTATGCTGCCAGTCCAGTTGGTGAACATCCTGAATCTTAGTGTTTTTGTATCAATATCAAGCAAAATAGATGCATATTATTCTTAGTACATATTGAAAGAAGAAAGTGTATAATGATGAATATAGGGGATACATTTTTAGTGTTTGCCCTGCTGCTAAAATTTTACTATTTTTACTTTAAACCAAACTTTGAATCCACAGATTAATAACAGCTTCCTTTTCTCTGCTGTGAGCTGACATTTAGCTCCCATAATGACTGCTGATTGTCTTGCAGTGTTCCACCAAAGACGTGAATCCTTGCATTTAAGGGCCACTGAGTGTCGAGCTCTCTGATCATAATGGCACTTTTAATTAGTACTTAATTAAAGGCAGGTGGACTGGAAAGGTCAACCAGTTAGGTCTGTACATCTAAGACACAGATGGCGTGAGCATTAACTGTTTGATGAATTTGTCTGCAAATTACAGTGACCAGGGTCTGGACAAACACCAGACAGATCTGCTGTAGGTTAATAACAAAATACAATCACAACGCATAATTTTTTTAATCCATTTGAACATATTTTCCATTTATTCTAACTGTGCTTTATATAATTGCTTTGGATTTAACAAATACATACATTTAAAAAGTATCATTTACCAATTTTAGTTTTTTTAAAGCAATTTCTAAATTGTAATGTAAAAAAAAAAAAGTGGATTTACTGGACATCCAAAACATTTAAGTGGCAGTATATATTGTTTAACACATGTGCTGTATTTGATCTTTTGATGGTTTGTGTGGTTGAAATGTTTGTATGATATGTATGCACATATGGTACCTTATAACCTGGCTCCATCAGAAAACAAGCCAAAACATCTAAAGCAGCTTCTGTAGAAAGTGAAGTCCAGACTGTCATTTGGATCATCACTGTACTCATTACACACACACAAAATACAAACATGGCTGCAGTGCGATCTAAACTTCGGGTGCCTCTGCTCTGAAAAACAGAGCTGGGAATAGTATTGATCTCAGTCAGACTTATGGATCATCCTGTCTGAAAGAGTGATGAAGCTGTCCGACTGTTGGTCTCACCTGACGAACACCTGCATTAAAAAATCCTCATCCCTGAATTTCAATGCAACAGTAACATTATGCTTCTTAATCTGTAATAGTGCACATACACAAAAATATATTTTGAATCTGCAGGAGGATACTCATTATGTAAATACCAGTATACTTAGCTATGACTGTGGTTGTCAGTAGATGGTATACACTACATACTAGAGTCACTTTAGTGAAAAATTGAACAATCCAGTCAGAAACCATTTTTCAAGACCTGGAGTGATTTTAATCTTTGGAAAAGGGGGGGGGGGAGTCAGAAATGATTTTTTCCTTTTCAGTAGTTCATTCTTCTGGTTCACTTCAGAAAATTACTTGAATATGTTTTTTTTTGTTTGTTTCTGGCATCTGAAATCAAATTCCCCATCACAAGTACAAGCAGAACTAATCACACTGTGCAGAAACACATCAAAGGTAAACCTTAATACTTTGTGTGTGTGTCTCTGCTATTGTACAGTTCTAAAATGCCTGTCATGAAGCAGCCCGTTTGCTCATCTACTCATCACATCCTCTGCCGTTTAGACACTGAGCCTCAGCTAATATTGATGCTCTCCATGTGATACTGCTGGTGAAAAATAAAGCACCGGCGGACGCCACACTTTCTCCTCAAAGCGCTACAGCTTCCCCCAGCGCTGGGAGAGACCACTGAGGGGCAGCAGAATTACACGCCAGCTCTTTGTTTGTTCACCGCTTCCCCAAATGCACCTTAGCGCTCAGACTCTATTAATCCTGCTGACTTATGAGTGACCTTGAAGGATCCCGGCGCTGATAAGCTGAGTGTGTGGTCGAGAGAAAATGTGGAATACAAAAAAACCTCAGTTGTTTGTAAGAAACAGAAAATACACACAACAGTCTCGTGTAGTTATCCAGTTATGGGATGTCAGCAGATGTTAAACACTATGGAAAGTGAATGTCTCTTTGATGTGATGGTTCAGTACATAACTACACGTGATATTGAAATGTTGAGTTAAACACTATATCAGACAACATATTTTTCCATCTTTAGCAAAGATATTACAAAAAATAAAAATACAATGAAACAGTGAAAACAAGTAATATAACAATTCAGTTTATTTTATTTATTTTCCAGACAGACACATCAATTTCTGGACCACAGTAGAGGATGGAAACCTTTCACAGACATTTTTTGTCAATATTATTATTTGAAAATACAAATATAAAATTAGACTTTCCACATTTGATATGTGAGAGACCCCCATCCATTATTATTATTAGGGTTTTTTTTTTGTATATTTTACAACAGGGCTTAAGCAAGCCATATGATAACCTGAAAGATGCTTTCAGATGTCAGTCAAGTCTGTCTGTCTCTCGCCATAAAAAGTCGGTTAACATAAAAAAAAGGGGCAAGTGTTAGGAATGGGCAGACAGCAGTGAAGAGAGCTCTGTGCTCAGGCTGCAGAAACATGGAAGCACAGCAGAGCCTCACACTGCCGTCCATGCAGTCTGAAGAGCTTCCAGGCTCTCCTCTAGGCCATGCGGTCTGCTCCAAACTCGACAACACGCCAGGGGTGAACTCTCGTGTTGGTGAACGTAAGCTAATAATGACAACTATGAACCTGGGTGTAGCTGTGTGAGGGATATTCTGTATACAGCTGAGGTCTCCAGTCTAACATTGTTCAGACAAGTTCAAATGAGTGAAAATTGCAAGTATATATTCATCTTTACACATATATATTGCAATTGTATGTATATATTTAGCAATGAGCGTGGGTGAGATGGCAATGATTTGGACTGAGGGGGAAATTCACCCTAAAACACGACAGTACAGTTGAACTTGTGCTATTTCTGTCATCCCAAAGAGTACAATCTAGATCACAAACAAGAGAGCCAACACTGTAAATGGTGGAATTAGCGAGAGTCGCTTTGTGGACTGGGAGACTAACTTTGTGGTCACTGTGACTGTATCCAGTATCTCTCAGAGATAAGGTTACATTGTCTGGTTTAAAACCATTAGCACCACTATGAATAAGCCTCTTTTGGGTATAAATGCTCAAGAACGTTCAATGAGCCTTCAAAGTCAGTCTAATTAATTGGAAATGGAGCAGAGCCTGAAACAGTCCTTGTCCGATGTCCCAGCTTTTGGGAGACAGTTGTTCATAGTCATAAAACAGATGATTCGAATCAAAGACGACAGAAATCTCATAAGTGCTTGTGGTTTCAGGGTGGGATTTTCCCAGAGCGGATGGGATCAATTGTTTGGCCATTGCCTAGCACTTGCCTCAAGATTCAAGTTTAAATGGATACGGTAGTACACTACAAATGTCAACACCTTCCAGGTTGACTTTTTTTCTTTTTTGATTATTTTATTTTCTTAAACCACGACCCCTCCCCCGTCCCCAAATGGATACGCTAGTCTACTAAGATGTGTAACATTCATCAGCTGTAAACTGCTGTCAGTTTAAGATAAAATGAAATTACAGCAACAGAGCCATGCTACCTTAAAGTCCAAGCTACAGGATCACAAAACAATAGAGGAGTCAGTTTTGCTATTGTGTAAGGGAAAAGGAGCCATTTCATGTTGATTTCTTTCAGTCAAAAAGAGCCACCAGGCGCTGCAACAGTGAAACAAACAAAACAATCCATCTTATACTTGTTGCACTGTTGTTGGCTTTTCAGATGAAATGGAAACTCGGCTCCTAATGAGCTTCGTGTATCAGCTTGTTGGTGGTTTGAGTTACAGTTTAGTATTTGATAAAATATTCTGATAAAGTCAAGGGACAGTGCTGGAAATGAACTGGAGGAACACTTTCTTTTATCCCGTCAGAATTAAACTTAACTAGTACACGGAAGCATACATAATCAGGTTCCTGTTGAAACAATTTTGACGTTAAAATGTGCAAATGAGGTGAACATAAGCATTAATGCTTTGAACATGTTATTTTTTGAAGAATTTTTTATTTAGCTTTTCTGTTGTTTTCTATGGTTTTGGGTGAATACTATATTGTAGTGTCCGGCGTGATCCATTACTGTTATCTTTTAACAATACAGTTTAATATTATGTGACTTGCTAAACATGTGGACGTCTTTTGGGATAACGTGCCTATTTTGAAATAACACAACAGTGTTCTGGATTCACTGAAATAATGTGTCTAATAGCATCACTAACACAGCTGCCATTACTTTACATACTGTATGTAATTTGACAGTCTATACAGGATGAGAAGAATGAATAGACACTAATGTTATTTATTAATGTAACAGTATTCAATTTTAAGACCCCACAAGGTGAAAAATACATTATATAACTGCTATAAAACCTAAATTATGTTTAATGGAAATTATACTGACAGAATAACTCAATCTGTGGTTGGGAGTGTGCACACAGCTTGAGCTCTGAAATTGAACTGGCTTTATAATAGGTTTGGTTTTGCTCGAAACACAGCTGCTCGTGTATATCTGGCGGGTCTGAATACTGGACATCCTTTAACATGGTATTTTGAGGAACCTTTGAGCACTTCAATTCAAGTTTTAATGTAATCTTTTCTGCTATGGATTTAGCTTAGCAGTGAAGTCACAGCTTTAGGGTGCTGGTCCAGTATCAGGACAAACATTTAACCATCTAATAATCAGCCTTGTTACACAGCCTATCATCCAACACCTACTAAAAGTCCTCTACAGCCAGAGGTTTTCTGTTTAATGGAGTGTTTTGCAGGATGTCTTTTTTTTTAATTTCAACAGTAATGCCTCTATACTGTCAATATGTGTGAACAACATTGGCAACGCATTACAACAAAAAGTAGTTCCCCAAATCTAAATCATTTGAATTCTTAATACAAGTTTTGAGAGAAATAAGAGATCAAAAACAGTCTTATCTAAAAAATAACTGCACCGGAGGCATCTGGGATTTTTTTCCCCAAAGTGTACAAACATTAAACAGGTTACTTCAACAGCACTATGCCTGATATTATGACTATTGTGGTAATCATTGGTATGTTTCTTAAAAAAATATGAAATATTTCTTACATAAAATCTTTTCCCATGCTTATAGCTTGTGTCCCTCTTAAAAAAAAAAATCAAAAATAAAAGTTTTGCATATCTAGCGTTAGCATTTAAGGTAGTATGGCACACCCCTATTAAAACATTCAAGGGTGGGGATCCAAATAATGCCTTGTGAACAATTCCATCTTACAGCGACTGTTTCTCTATTGTTCATCCACGAGAGCTTTGGTTAGCTGAAACCATGTGAGAGTGGCAAAACCAAACCAAAAATAAAACATACAGGGAATAAATTACAATGAACCACTATCAAAATAATTGTCTGCAGATATCAGAATAACATGATCATTTAGAGAAAGGTCTATCTTGACTGGTCCTAAATCCACTATTCACTACAAGTATTATATTAATGAGTCCTATATAACATCTACTTTGTAATTACAGGAGATAGAAAAAGAGCGCAAGAGGGAGAGGGATAAATATGAGAGAAAGGAGAGGTAGAGCAAGGGAGAACAACAAAGACCACTACACTGGTATCAAAGACAGCACTCTGTTTACAAGTTAACTGTGATTTCTTTAAACACTAATGAAATCCATGAATGATCAACAAAAGAAGTAGGATCTCTGAGGATGGGGAATGGAAAGAGAGAAAGCAATGGATGCACAGTACATTTTAATAGTATATTACAATTATTAATATATAAACCACAAAGTATCGATAAAACTCTGATTAAACTTGAAATCAGCAAAGAAGCATCTTTCCTTTTTTTATAGTTGTGTATTTCTTATTTTCTTTTACATTTGAACATTACAAGGGTTTTTTTTCTTTACTCTTTAAATTATTACTGATCACACCTCCATATCATTTACTTTAGAATTATCCAGCATATTTCTTTACCTGGTTGTTTAGAAATAAAAGAAATGAGACAAGAGGAGGGTAAAATGAAAACAACAAATACACCGCAGGTAAAGTATTTCAGAATACACACCATTCATTCCATCAATGATTTTAAAAACCGGACTGCACTCTGGAGCATATTATTATTAAATGTTTGTCATGAGTAAAATCATTAACCACACGTACTGTGTAAAACCTGGTGCAGCGACAGATAGTGAATAATTCAGTGTCTTCTTCTGACCCTGTATAAATAGCTTTAGGTGATACATGGGTCTAATATATATAAAGAAATCCAAGTGTACACTGCAACATATCAGTTACTATTTCCCAAGCTGTTAACTCACCTCAAAACATTGAAGCGTTTGTCTAGTCAGGAATACATTAACCCCAAAAATCCTTCATACTATCCCAAAGCACAGGGCCGTTTTTTTAAAAAGCCAACATATACATGTGCAAATAGGAAAATGGCCTGTACTTTACTACTCACAGTGCAATGATTACTCGCTTTATTACCTTTCAGTGTTTTCGTTTGTTTTACCACTAGAATAAATTAAACCTGCCAATGATTCCACAATAGAACTCACAAAGGCTGAGGTATGGTATCAAAATGTTTACTTTCCTAATTCATTCAAAAAGAACTGATTCAGAGAACAAGCATTACATAAAGGCTCTAGCACAGAGCCCAGATATTGTGTTCCAAAAATGAATCAGGAACAAGCAGGATGAAACAAACAATAACATACAACTAACAAGTTCCTCTCAAGAGTATAAAAGTGTCAGGATGCACAGAGCACTGTAAAATGCCTGGTTCAAGTTCTAATCTTCACATCTAAGTACAGTGTGCTTTGGATTAAATCATCTTTTTATCTCTCGCTCTTTGAAATGATACCGATATCTTGACAGTTAGACAAAAGATACCAATCAGGCTCTTTTTGAATTTTTTTTTTTAGTTCTTAAAACTGTGTTGACTTAACTCACCGTTTGTAAATTTGCTGGTATGACACTTGTAAAATTATTCAGCTTCAGTATTTACAGAGCAAGTGTGTTCTGTTTGTCTCTGGGGTCATTATACCGTCTTCCAGCAGAAAAAAGTATAATAATAACTGTTTACAGCTTTTTCTTCTATTCACACGCTATAACATGTTCTTTTGACACACCATCACAAAAATATGCTATTCTCTCACTGAGTTGGTTATATGCAGTGACTGGAATAATATGTACAGCTACATTTCTTTTTCTCAAGTTTGAATTCACAATGTAGTTATATGAAATTTGTTATAGCATATATATATATTTCTAAACAACAAAAACAACACTTATAAAAAAGGACCATAAAAATATTGGAGTCCTCTTTGTATTGCCCAAAAATAGGTAATTATGGTTAACAATGAGACATCACATGAAATAAAACAGCTACTAAGATTTATTACTTAGATACCCTCTTTAAGTTTTCCTTAAAATTGAATTTTTTTTCTTCTCTGAGTCCCTCCACACTGAGCTTCTTTTTTTTTTTAAGGAAAGACCGAATGGAACATCCAATCACTTCTCCTTTACACTAACCAATACAAAGATGAAGACATGACTTGCAGATATTCTTGGCTATGACCCCCGCACTTCAAACAAAAATCCATTTACACAAATATACTATAAGATAAAATCAAATGACACAAAATTAAGGTTAAACTAAAATGACTTTCTAAAAACTAATCAAAAACAAAAGCTAACAGAGGAAGGAAACAGGTGAATGAAATCGACGTGAAACATCATACCAAACCAGGTTGTAAAGTTATAGGAGGTTTGGATTATAGTACAGCAGTTGTTATTTTTCTGAGATGACTAACTTTTCTTCTTCATATGGTTCCAACTTTCATTCTTTTTTCCTGGGTGATGCCGTAGTGCTTGAAGTTGGATAGCATCACCTGCACACAAAGCCAATTAGAAACTTCGTCCTGTCTTTCCTGGGCCACCAGATATACTCTGCTGGGTGATAAAGAAAAAAAAGGGGATAGCAACAGCATTAGAAACTGTTCATTAATTTACATAAATCCTGACAATAAATACTGTACTCCGTAAGTTTCACTGTGACATTTACTGACAGAAATCTGTCAATCACGAATGTTCATATGACTTCTACAACTGAGGCAGGATAGCATGAAACAAATGTAACAGCAATTATCTTATAGTGCAGCAGGTCAAAACTTGCTGCAGGCATAACATAAGTACACATAATTACTTGTCAAGAACACCCTATTTAACAGCTTGGTGCATGTATGTTCCCATTTTAAAAAGTCATTCACATATCACACATCATATCTATAAAAAATAGCTGGAAGCAGACAAAAAGCTCAAGACATTTTGAATAGAGGGCACTGGTTCTCCAGTTCCAACAAGGGGCAATGTTAGCAATAAAGATGAATAACAGTGACAAAATAATCATGACCAAACTGAAATATATGGTTCCTCATAGACATTTACTGCTTGGAGAATATTATGATTCTAGGCAATTGACTTGTTAGTAAATATATTTGAGATTTGTTTTAGTCATAGCGGTGAACAAGTGTCATGAGAGTTCTGTCCTTGGATAACCAGAGCTTAGGTCATGTAATGACATCAAAAACATTACAAGCTGGTAGTTGACATACTGGACGGTTGACACGTAAATGACTTATGGTTTGCGCTAGTAAAATATGTGCAAGACTATTTTAGGATGGAAACATAAAGTTAATAAGAAAAAAGAAAGACTGCAGAACTGGTAGTGTGTGTGTGTGTGTGTGACTTAAGTATAAACTTTTCCCATAGTAAGTCACACAAACAAACTGATCATGACTGAGTTTGTTTGAATTACTGATAATCAATTCCACTGTCTTTTTTTGTTTAGCCATCATACAGACCACCTCGTCAACAGAGGCCTCCTGATGCTTGAAGACAGACCTTCCGCCACACTCACACATTACTACCAGCTCTGTGATTTTGAGGGAGGTGAATAAAACAGTGAATGAACATATATTACAGAGAGACTGACAGAAAGGCACAGTAAATAAAATGCAATACCTCTGATGAGATGGCAACCGGCCACCTGTTCAATGGTATCCATTTGTAAAAGCTGTCGCAATCAACGGGCCCTAAAAGTGTACAGTTAGTGCTTTTGTCAGTATGCATTTCAAGAAAAGAAAGGTGAGTATCATATCAACTTTTTCAGCGAGCATGATTGTGAACTTTTTAAATCAGTTGATTCATGTTCAGCAGCAAAGAGTCATATATACTGTAGTTCTCAGGATATTATAAACTGAGTGAAAAGTATGTGATGGAGATAATAATAATAATAATAATAATAATAATAATAATAATAATAATAATAATAATACAATCCCTATTCATACCAATATACACAACTGATTTTATCTGAAAGCATGCAGAGAATAAGATCATAAACACGCCTCACTAAGATCAAGAGTATTGAATCGTTATCATTATGTAGCTCAGTTATCAGGATATTATGAATATTGCTTCTGACAGGTCTGGAGAAATCCCTGAATTCAAATACAACAATGAAAAGAGAAGCACTTTCAACAGCGATTATCTGTCTTTATCACTTCAATCAGCTAATTGCACTCTAATTGTCTTGCATAAAAAACAGTTAAGTTCATTACTGCTTCTTCACAGTGGCTGTTTTGATATTGGCTAAAGGGATTAATAAAATCACTGGAGCGTGAGACCACGGGCCAAATCAGTGACTCTGAAGTCATGACATAATGATGATGTTACATGTACTCAGTTTAACAGCATCTTCAGCAAAAAAAAAAATAAAAAATTTATAAAGCACATTTTAGTTCTGAATCATTTCCTATTTTAATGTTCTGAATAGAGAGATCATCTCGCCGAGAGCAGAAAGTCACAGGGCTGCTGCGTCACCTCTCTGCTTTATTGCACTCTGTTTGATTCACTGGGCAATTCTGAAGTGGTGATTTAGTATGTAGTATCACAGCCACAATTTGAAACTCTGTAAGGGAATCACAAAGCCTGGCTTGGGTTACGTTGGGGAAATACAGTTTATATTTTCAATGATCTCTTCTGTAAGTTAGCCACTTTAAACAGTGCTTAAGGTAAATATGGTAAAAAGCCAAACATTTCTATCAGACTTTATAGTATTTGACACACAGAAAAACGTATTTTTACATTCTTTAACTCACTTACTAACTCACTAAACTATGGTTACGAGCTGTTGCAACAAATAGAAAATAATGGAAACAAATCGCCTCATTTCCATCTGTAAACTATGTGCTGCTAATTCTGCTTTGAAAATGAGCCAGCCTGGTCTTTCATAACAAATATTTTGCTTCCTTCACTGAAACCAACAGATTATGGCAGATAGCCAGTGGACCTAAAACAATTAATAAAAGAGGCTTTGCTTAGGAAGCAAAAAGCCAATAAAATGTATTTTTCTGTTAAGCGCTGTTTTTGTTTAGATATCATAAATCAATTACACATACTTATTAAAATTAAAATGTGCTATTTTGCCTTCTCATGAGCTATTTGCTCCGAGTGACACTACCCCATACCGACAACATTACTGCTACATAAACTCACACTCCCTTCATCCTTGCTAAGCCGTTATACTTAGTCCCACTGATTTAATGTAATGCGCAAGTGATACATCTCCTGTACCATTTCTCACAAAACATAACCAATATGTGATTCCAAAACACACAGTAAGCCATACTTTACTACAAAAGCACAGCTGTAAAATACCACGAGCCGACAAAATGATATACATTATACACCTTAAAGTCAACTTAACAACAACAAATAACTACAAGAATACCACCCCAAATTAATCTGTCTCTGGTTACTGTAGTAGGAAATTCAAATTAATGATGTGGACTATAAAGTTTGAAAAGTGTGTCTTCACCCTGTAGTGTTGCAGTGCTCGCTTGCTGTACTAATGGGCTTGTTGTTATTCCACCTCAGTTAAGCCATGCATTAATTAGCTTCTTTCAGAAAGCAGGTGTTATTTTCATAACCTATACTGTGTCAGTCAGTTCACTCATGTAAAAACAGTGCAAACATGCCCCAACAAGCCTGGCAGTGAGTCTAAGAGCTTAGCCCTGCCGCACCTTGCTAGGGGGCAGAAAATTCAGATGGTAACATTTTAGATTAATTATTCAGTGAGGTCCAAAGAAGACAAGCAAAGTAAACAAATAGATGATTAAGTCTTTTTTGGGGGAGTTTGAACCTTGTCCCATGTTGACAACAAAGCCCTAAACAAGATAGAATCTCTGGGCTACTAGTTGAGCAAACTAAGTTTAATTTGAATACTTTAGCAATACAAACATTTGGAACTGAACATTTTTTCTATGTCACTGCCACTAAGTCACTGACGGCGACACAGAGACAGGATCAAACAAACAAAAAAAACCATCTTCATAGGAGAAGTCATAATTATTGACAAATACTGTACTGTAATATTGTTTAATAAACACCTTAACATGTCCCTATTGCTATGTACAACTACATTATAATGTGTTATAAACATTTATTAAATGTTTCTGCTTGGTTGAAGTTGCTCCTCAGATGATTTTATTGGCTGGATGATCTCTCCAACACTTGAGGTTATAATAAGAGTAATCTATTTTATGAATTCTATTCCGCAATTTTTAATTAAGCGTCACTGTCTTGTAAGGGTATGTCCTCATTGTCAATAACGCTGGGGTTGAGGCCTTCTGAGCATTTGTGTATTGGCTTCTTTTTGATTACAGTGAAATCAAGAGGCAGGATTATTAACAGGTTTCTGCACATCACCTCAACTGACACACAGGCACAGACAGACTGAGCACATCCAGAGGCAGTAGATGTAGTCAGATTGAGAGCGCCACTTTTTTACGTTCACCTCTGCTAGTCTTACTCTAGTCTAGACACTTATGAGTTGACATGGCAACCGGCAGCTAACTGACCAGCAATAAGAAACGGCAACAGCACCTGGCTGAGCAACTACACCTGGACAAGGACGCTGGGAGAGACAAAACCTGCTTGGAAGCATTGTCCTAGTGACGGAGCAAACTGACGTTCTGGGACAGATGGGTTTCTAAAAATAAAGGAGAATTTGTTCTGGGAAGGTGACACGGAGTCTGAGGTGAGGTGATTTGTGCAACAGCTAAGGGGAATAAACATTTGCATTTGACATAGATAACTTTCAGATCTAAGAAGGGGTTTACCCTGATGTACAAAATGCTGATGGGACCTCTGACCTCAATGACAACTGAGAACAAAGAAATAATCAAACTCATAAACTGAACTGAAAGGTTAGGATGTTTGCTAAGAGAGAGGTGTTGGTTGTTTTGATCAGGTGAACAGTACAACATCCTGTAATTAGTAAGCTCTACGCTTTGTGGTGGAAATTCTAGTGTTGAATAGATACAGAACATCACAATCATACACAGTGTGCATTGGCTTAGTGTCTTATTTGAGTGGTGGTATTAGATTAGATTACATTTGTCATCGCACACAGAGTACAAATACTGAGACAACAAAATGCAGTTTAGCATTTAACCAGAAGTGCAAAAAGCAGTTAAGTGCAGAGTATGTACATATGTATAGAGGTAAATATAAGTAAACAGTATGAACATGTGCAGCGGTTACAGTAAGTGCAGGTATAAGTATAACATATGTAGTGCAGGTGTAAGTACAAGTAATGCTAATAGTAAGAAATTATATACAGAATGAACAGCTGGAGGTATAATATGAATATTGTGTATACACTATAAATTTGATATATACAGTGTAGAGTAGTATGTATTGCTAAGTGAGAGCGCATTGCATGTGCAGTAGTGGGTTAAGTGTGAGCTCAGCAGTATTCTGACAAAGAAGAGGCAACTAAGCTCAAGGTGCCGTCAGACTCAACAGACAAACATTCTGCTTTTGAGTACTCACTGTGATGCTGGGGCCAAACCCAGAGCCAGGCTGAGGGCTAGCAGCACTGATGTAGTTGCCCACAGCCGAATCCTGACTGCTGGGTCCGTACAGGTCAGCCACAGGCCCTGGACTGTTAGCACCAGGGAAACCTCCGGGCCTTGATGGGTTGGCGCCTGCATACAAACACAGCAGGGAGCACAGCAGCTCAGAAACACCCGACGACCATCAGTGCAATTCTTACTTGCTTTGACTCAAAGGGACACATTTGAATCAAAAGAACACATTACTGGATTCATATGTTTGTCTCAAAGGACTTGCTTATAGTTCATATTACAGGTTATACAACTACTGCTTGTAAAAGTACATATTCAATTTCATTTGATATCAACTGACAGAATGGAGCAGGATTTACGTTTTACATGATTTTAAATAACCAAAAGTAAGGGTGAATCCAGTATGATATTCTAAATGTAATCTACATGCTGTGTGTATTATGCATAGGAGAAACATTCAATTTGTATAATCATGCACAACACAAAACAAGCACACTGCTAGAAATACTTCCACCATGCTAATAAACTAGTAAGGTTGCAGTGTAAATGTTGCCATGCATAATGTGAAGGAGTACTTGGTAAAACAACATTGGCTGTTGAATAAGAAGAGTAACACAGGATTACCATAATAAGGATTTCAGACTTCACTTAAGCACTTTGAACCCAGACAATCGAATGATTCATAGATACCAACAAGAACCTAAAAAGACATTCTCTATACTTTCAGCTATGTGTTTCAGCTTTTCAGTCTGCTTGCGTAACTTCAGGCATAAAACAAAATAGGTATGTGAGACAAGAGAAGGAGGCATATGGGGGAAATATAAAAGCTTGACCCAAGTTCACCTGCAGGTCCAAACTGAGGGGAGATAAAAAAGAAATACTGTACATGACTTACCACCTTTGCCCTGTGAGTAAGAGCATCTCAGACTAATAAAATGTCTTTTGGAAATCCAGATGCCTACTAAAGGCCAATAACACTGCCAATACAGGGAAAAAGCAGTCGGGGAGAAAGAAAAATGCACTGATCTCTTAACAGCAATCTCCTCTGCTGTCAGCTTCACATAACTCTCTGTCTCACCCTTATTCAAAGACAGACTGTGAAAAAAACAACAACTGTACAACTGCATTAAGATGAAAAATCTTCCGGCCACAGAAAATGAGCTCATGAACCCTATGATGCCTAAGAGGAAGTCTTTGTTGTACATGCGAAGAAATACAGAGTGTAACTGCAGTACACACGCACACAAACATGCACGCACGCACGCACGCACGCACGCACGCACGCAGAGTATACAAACTGTATCGCTGTCACCATGTTTAACATATCACTATCAAAGCTATGTTAGACAGGTTTGGTCCATTAGAAGCACCTGAAAACATACTTTAGATATCCGTGTATAGCACTCTAGGAAAATGAAGCCATCTCACTAAACACACATCGAGTGGAGTTGACTCTGCTGTTTAACTGCGAGGACTTTTAAAGTGAGCAGCTAGTGCTCTTATCTTGCCTGCACAGCCCCCAGTAGGCTGGCTTATTATATAATTAAGGATTTTTTTCAGTTGAAATGGCAATCCTCATTTTCTATGACTGCTGATTTTTATTAGAGTGTAGCTCAACCCTCCCCCTGTGAAGCTCATTTTTTCATTTAAATGTGGGTGCTGCAGTGGTTCTGTATTTAGCTTTGGGAGCAAAACAATCCCAAAAAAAGTGCTATGTGGGTCAGATTCAGAATAGGGTCCAGTGTAAGACAGACTATAAAGTTACTTTTCATTAGGATTTGTTTATGGAATGAAAGTGCTAACTCTTTCTCATGCTTCAGTTTTTGGTACTTGTGGCACATACATTTGACTGATAGTACAAAAGAAAAAAAGACATGAGAAAATCACTTGGAATGCTAAGGATGACTTCTGTGTGTGAAGTACTTAACTTACTTAGTAAAAATGGGAAGACCTGAATTAATGAATGTCTAAACTATACAGAACACTGTGTGCTATACTACGGAAGCCCTAAGTGGCCATCCATTCAAATATTTTGTAACGGGATAATTATCTCGAGATAACAAATTTTCTCGTGATCTCATGATAACCGTAGCTGAACACAGTGGTTGACAGGTTGAGTGGCCAGCAGTGTTACTTGTTAGCTCAGTTGATAGAGCACAGGACTTGCAAACCAACAACTGAGAGTTTAAGTCCTGCTATCAACGATTTTATTTTCCTTCTTTTGTGTGTTTTATACCACCCAACAAAGTTGTTATGAAGAGATTCAGGGAAATCCATTCACACATTTCCCGGCTATTTTGGAAACTTTGAAATAGCTGGGAAATGTTAAATGGATTTCCCTGAATGAGAAGCGCAGGAATTTCCTCTGCCTGGGAATAATAGAGAAATGAAAAGTCCATTGGTTGATGGATGTGGCTGCTTTATTGTGAGCATGTCAAAGAGTCTACTCATAGGAACTTTGTTGAAGAGGATAATAAAAAAGAAACAAAAATTAGTCCTAAGCGGGGATCTAACACGCAACCCTTTGACTGTGAGCCCTTTAGTGTACCAACTGAGCTAACCCGTGACACTGCACACCAATTTGAAATTATCATTAAGAAACGCTGCTGCCAACCCTTGCGATAAACTACCGTTTTGTTATCTTGAGATCATGACAAAATGATCCCGTTTTCACGGGAAAACAACTTTCGTTATCTCGAGATATCGAGATAATGATCCCGTTATCACAGGAAAACGGAGTAAGAAACATATTTGAATGGATGGCCGCTCAGGGATTCCATACTATATTGCCTGTCTGTGACTTCCAAGTTAAATTTGCTTAATTTTAATTCACTTAAATATAGAACTAAAGTACATGTGTAGGCACTGTGCACAAGAAAAGCATTTATCAATGAGATTGGTCATCAAACTGCACATAGAAACTATCGTATTCTCCCTTTCAGGCTAGGACTTACTCTGTGGACTGAGCAATTTGTGAGAAGCAGGACTGCTCACTATAGAATTTAAACAGTAATGTCATGATAAATGAAATATGGGTAATCAATGACCTGCAGCTGGTCATACGGCACATAATGTACACAAAAATCTATTATACTTCCTGAAAACTACAAATGTTTGCTTTTATCTACTTTAAACAAACATCCAAATAAACAGTACCATTGTGATTCTACTTAGTATAATATGATGTCTGATTTTTGTATCATTAGGGTCAAGGTTGGCTGCAAAACCTATTTCAGCACATAAATTGTATTACAATGTAATCAGGGTATGTTGACTCACTCAGGAATTGAATGTGTCCCCATGGGTGAGAAAAAACCTGTGCTAACCAAGCAAAAGTCAAACAAAAATCAACCACGCATCAACAGAGGGCAACAGAGTGACTTACAGTAGCTGCTGCATTTGACTTGTGACACAAATCCCTTCCTGTACAATACATTAACATGCTATAACCAGGCCTCAAAATCAAAAAAGACAATGGTTCCCTAACCCTAACCCCCCCCAGCTACGCAGCTTTGTATGGAATAAATCACTTCACGCTGCTGAACAGATCTATAGGAAGTAAGGAGTATGGTGAACTATGTCTGCAGTGCTCCCACACTTATACAGGTGTTACAACAAAGATTGTACAACAGCAGAAACCCTTCTGAGCTCCAGAAAATCACATCTGCGTAGTTGTTTCTATGCAACCTAGCTGCGTTTTTTGGAATTTGCTGTGCTAAAGTTCATACAGACAGTCTGTAGGAAATGCCAACATCTGCCTGGGGCAGCTGGCCAACACTTTAACCAATAGTGGGAGAGTTGGCCCCACAGTTACTTTATTGGTCCAAAAGGGTGAGAGAACAACCGCTTTTGTTTAACAATTTGTGCTGCTATTATTGTGAAGTGCAGGTGGAGACACAACAGTGAAGGAACAAGATTGAAGGCTATGGCAGGATTCAAGCCCAGCAGGGGCACATGAGTCTCTAAAGCCAGGGAACTGTGTTTAGGGTCAACACTGCCACCGGAACATCTCCCACATCACATGAAGGCACTCCACTAAACTAGACCTACTTAACTTACAGCTACTTTGGATGAAATAAACATTGGTGGTACGTCATGTCAATGCAAACATTATCATGAGCATATAACTCAGAATATGATCAGAATAAACACACTAGATAAACATATAAACACTGCAGAATTCAAAAAGACTTAATTCTGAAGACATTTGTTCTCAAAGAAATAGCATGAATTTATAATTATTTTTATGCATTGCATGCAGATCCTGAAATGTCAGTGTGCAGTACATTTTATTTGTCAGTGGATTCTCATGCCAGGCATCTGAGAGCTCTGATTACATAAGAACATCAGAAAAAGCACACAAGATGAAAATGTGCTTGTGTTGTAGAGTAATGGCTGTATTATACAAAAATGTTGCCTTTTAAGTGTCTAACATTTGTACAGCATTTCCACCGATTTCTTTGCTAGTTAGACTTTCACACGCAAATAACACAAGCAATCATTCTTACACTTGAAATACTTAAAGGGCTCGACTAAAACAAATGACACTCACTCCCACACTTAACTTGTTCCTTTGCTATTCAAAATTCACATAAACTTAAGCTCTGTTAGAGAGGCCAGTGTACTCTCAGACATCATCAGTAGTTATTTTGTTCACATGCAAATGAAGGATTACATTTTGTATGTGTCGGCCCCTTATGTGCAAGCAGGGGCTGGAACATAACTTCACAAAGAAACATAAAATCTACATTAAAAATTGAAAAAAGAGGGAAGAACATGCAATGCTATTTTGTCAGCAAGACTTTTTAAAATAGTTTTTCTGAAGGGCGGGGGGTAGGGATTTTTTTTTTCCTTAACAACAGCAAGATATAATGTAAAGAAAAAGAGATTAGATCATCTGCATGGAATAATGTCATGAATCAAAATGAAAAGTCCAAAAAGTGGATGAGATAGATGCGCATATACAAACCTGGGTTCTTAAATTGATCCGGGCTGTGTAGGTGCTGGAGGGGGGAGTTGCAGGCGGAGGTGGCATGCTCACTGTGCAGCATCTGAGCCGCTTGGGGCCCCAGGGAGCCATAGTCAGCAAAGGAGCAGGGCCCCCCCCTCTGGTCACTGGGCGCAGAGTAAAACCCATAATCGGGGAGGCCTGGGAGATACAGTATAGGGTGGGGAAGGGGAGGGGAGGGGACTCCAACATTGTGGAAATCAACTTTTTCATTGTCAAAGTCAATGTCCAGATTGAGCATAGCTTGGTGGTGTCACACCATTTTTAGGTTACATCCTTGCATTTTGTCTGCTTTAATTGGCCCTCCCTGCCCTCCCCCCCCAGCAGCTCCTGCCATGTGGCCAGGCCCCTTTGGCTCATGTCTGTGTTTGATACTCTCAGATGTAACTTATACATTAGCTGTACAATAATGGATACACACTAAACAATGAAGACCTCCTCAATTAATCTAATGCCTTTACATGATTCAAATGGTCCAATAACAATAAATACAAAATACACAGTAAGGCCAAAGCTTTGATATTTTGGCTTTTGCGTAATTGACCGGTGTCCTCTTTGTTTTCTTGCAATCATCAAGGAGTGAGATAAAACTGGAGAATCATTAAAACACAGGTCAATACATTTCTCATTTCAAATTGACAATTCTTCGTCGACATACCTGAAGGAAGCGTTTGTCATTTAAATGAAAATAAACAGAAAGTGCACCAATCAATGATTAATTTAAAGCCTCTTTTTTTTTACCAATAGCAACAGATGATACGTTTTTTTTATGTGAATGAGACACAGAGACATCAGTGTTTATTGATGATGGGCATTCTGAAGTGCACTAAGTACTCTAAGCACGTCTCAGATTGGCCTCTTCGAATGATTCTCTCTTTGACACAGATGGTGGATTATCAACAGTTTAGAAAATGTCTTTTAGCAATAAGTCGTGCTGACATTTATTGCTTGTCCTCTTAATCTGAGACAAGCTGCTCATATAAAGACTGCAATTAAAAGAAACCGCTCCTTCTCACACCTCTTTGATAACAGAGCTAATCTACTCAGGAGGGACTGCGATTGGTGACACCGGCTTTTCCATGCTGGGTTTCCCCTGCTGTGTGTTTGTTTTTTATTTGGGTCCTGGAGCGAATAGCCATTCAAAGCCACTTCACCTCTACCCATTCAGAGTGAGACAGTCCACTTCTGCCAAATGGAATGTAAGCACCAGCCATGTTTCTCCCCGCCAATGCTTTTTAGCACTCTGATCTCACCACTTGTGGGCTTGTCTGCCCACTCATCAAATTATAGGTTCCAAATACGGCAGGCTTCCCACGTACGTCACATAATGCCTGACACACTGAACAAAGCTCAAGAACCAATCATTCCATTTACTTCACTTAGACAAATGTCACTGAAAATTGATTGGCCTTGCTAATGAGGGAAACTGGATCAATGGAATAATTATAATGGGGGAAAAACATTTGACAATAGCACAAACAATGCTATCGGGAATTCATAAAGAAGCCAATCCCAAATATATCACCAGTTCAGAGCAGTGTACAGACGGGATCCAAAAATTAGGCATTAGGTTCCATTTGATCATTTTAATAACTTTCACTATATGCTTCACAAGTGAACATATTTGCAAAATCTACTTTCATATAAAAAACAATTTACCATAAACTACATTGTGACAAAAGACCAAATGTAATCTTTGAAGTGAAGTTGCAACATCTTTGAAGGGGTTAATATATGGTTTTTAATCATGAAAAGAGAAGATGTTTCTGACTGGTGACAGATAATCATCATCATAATAATAATTATTATTATTTAGACCAAGCCCACATTAAAATAAGGCTATTATAGGTATTATATCAAAATAATGTCAACTATTAAACAGTCAAAATTGGATGGGGAAGTAATTTCCATTGGAGACCAGGTTCTAATTGTAAGAAACTGCACAAGATTAAGCTGGGCAGACACTGTGAGTTGCTTAAACTTGTATATTGTGTTAACTCACATTACAGGTTTTAATTGGCCTTTCTGCTCAGCCAAAACCTCCCACTTTCATGCTCACACTGAACAGATCAATTGGCTGGCCATGACGTGGACGCTTACGCTGAGCGTAGACACGGAACCCCCGATCGGTTTTGTCCATTGACAATTTTCAAATGAAGTTTAAGAAAACAAGACAACCACATACTCGACTCGTTTTACAAAAAGTGTGAAATTCTATTACGAACAAAAAGACAAAAAGTAAGCTGTAGATGGCTGGAAGATGCAAACAAAATGGTCTGTCAGTTCTGCAGCGAAGATAGACAACAGTTTTAACCACAACATGTAAAATACTATACTATATATTATATGTATAGCTAACTACAGTTGGTAAGGGATATTTTGATAGCATTGATATTGGACTATGGAGCTGCTCAAACTACAACACAGCAGATGGAAATTTGTGACTATGAATTTAGCCTGATTAAAAAGTTTGTCAAGTTCATAATCCGACAGTGACTGGCCAGCTTTACGCAAAGTTCAAATCTCATTAAGTGTCATTCAAGTCAAGTCTCAAGTCTTTGAGCTGGAGTCCAAGTCAAGTCTCAAGTCACTCGTGGTTAGAATGAATGTTATATCACCTGCTGCGTTCAATCCAGGCTGCTTATAAAACTGCATAGCTATAAGGGATTCTGTAACTGTAACCTGTTTTTCACTTACAGAGCTCAACCATGTAATGTGCAATGCAATTAATGACAGCTTATAAACTACTGTAAGTCAACACATTCCCCAGACTCTCAAACCAGTGTCACGCTATAACTAAATAAAATTGTAATGTTACATGATCAACAATAAACCTGTAACCTGTTTGCAGCCAACGTTATAAATTAACATGATGGCAGCCAGCGGGACGTAAATGGTTACGTCAATAGACTACCAGTAGTTTGGCAAATAAACACTCATTCATCTTTTCATAACGAACGACAGTCGGACCTAACCTCCAGTAGGTTGTAGCTAAAGCAAGAAGCAAGCTAACGTTAGATGGCCAATGCTGAGCTAAACATGTTTACTCACCACAGGTTACTAACTTATATTGTGTTATTGTGTTGTACGAAGTTTTAAGCCAAAGTTTATGATGAATGGCACAGCAGCTGCCGCTGTTTGTCCTCTCTCATGTGTGGTCATGCGCATAATATGTGTTAGGTAGGCAGGTTATAGATAATGGAGGTAGTGGAATAACAGCCTACTCATCAGACGTTTCCTAAAAATAAACATTGTTCACGAGTCCCGCACCTCAAGTCCGAGTCAAGTCTGAAGTCTTTTGAAGACGAGTCTCAAGTCGAGTCTGAAGTCACTGTGTGTGTGACTTTACTCGGTCTCGAGTCCGAGTCTCAAACTCGAGTCCCTATCTCTGGCACTAGGTGATGTGTAAGTGGTGACATACAATAAAAAATGTTGCATACATTGTACTAGATTGTTGACATTAGCCAGGTAATGAAATTTGAAATATTTTCAGACACTGCATGCCACGGCATTGTCCGCAGGTGTGGCAGGCTCAGGTAAGAGACTGGCTTTGCTCCCCGACTGGAGGCAGCTGGACAAGAGTACAATTCAGACACTCCCACAAACATACAGGCACACATTCTCAAAGCCATATATTTTCATCAGTGGCGATCTGATCAGTTATGCAGGACGAGACTGCGCAGTGTGTGCCCACAGCTGCATTAGTATCACCGATCATATCACTGTGCCTCAGACCTTCCCACTATTAATATTCACACAATCTATCCAGAACAATGGGCCTTTCTTGGACTTCTTTTTTTTCCAGTGGCCACTAATTGGATGTAATTACTCATCTACAAAACAAATGAGCGTGCTGAGGTTGCCTTGGAGACTAGATCAGGGGACCCAGCAGTGCGAATCGTTAGCAGGGCTTCATTTATACCGGTAATTATCTCCCCTGTCCCCACCCTCTTTCCCTTCTGCCCTCTGTGACCAAAGCTGGCTGCCAGGCGATGGCGAGGGGAGTGTCTTGCAGTCATCTGTTACTGACATCATCGGGGTGGCTCTCTTTAAGTGGATAAATGCCCTGCTCTTGTTCCCACTTTGCCAGGTGACTGCCTTTAAGGAGGAATCACAAACCTTGAAAGTACTGCTGCTCTTTTCTCACTAGTTAGAAAATAAAACTAATCACGCTGATGATAAAATATAGCGTTATACTTCCTGGCCTGCTGGGACTTGAGAATGTGAGAAATATTTTCATAAGTTTGTCAGTGTTCTGTGCCCAAGTTTGCGATTACCCTTATTATAAATCACGCAGAATCTCAACACATTAACTAACACATCAACATTAACAACACAAACTTTTAAAGGCACAATCTGTTTTCCAAATGTTAACAATGTTAACAGTAACCTCACCAGCAGAATTAAAAATGCTGCTGGAAACTGCTATTACCCAGAAAATGTATTAATTAAATTTACTTTCACTAAACAACAACAAAACCTGTATTTGTAACACTTTTTGATGCTATTACATGTTGGCTAAAATCATTAATGTGTGCAGATGCATCAGTTTAAGGCCTTTATTTTGATCAAAAATATGTAGCCTTTTCATCTATAAGTCGATTCTTTGAATATACATAAATGTACCTGTTATTTCTACAGTCAACAAATAGGGAACACTGGGAATTGGGATATATATAAAAAAAAATCTATTAACAAAGGTTCCTCCCTTTCCCTCGCGGCGCCAGTGAGATTCCTTGGTGGCCATCAAACCACATCACTCTACAGAAGATGTCAATAAACCTGACATGCTGCTTCTCAAATTAGCTTTGAATCTTAGAGCTACCATAATTAGCTTTTCCATTTTCACCAATGTCATTTAAAAATAGCGTGAAAGAAACTAACAGCTCTTTTGCTGTCTAGCCTTGCTTTCACTTTCCATTTGAAATAATCTTTTCTGAATGAATGGCTGAGTAATTAACAGCACTAGACACCCTTTTCAGAGAGCACAGACATTTCATAAATAATACATATTTAATGTCTTGTCATTTTGTGTTCAGAGAAGCTTGGCTAATTAATTTTAACAGATGATTTCTTCTTGCATTTACTCACCCATACTCATGCCTCTGTTTTTTTTTAAACTTTTCATTTCATGCCTGCTTTTCCCTTTTCTTGTCGTTCTTTCCAGTAACGGACAAATTCAACAGAGCTACTGATTTATATTTACTTTTAACATTGGTTGGGGAATGATTGTGGAAAGTTACAGTGGAAGGAGAAATGTGAACACTGAATCATGGGCAAAACAATGTGCAACTGTGTAGTAAATCAGCGCTTATTTGCACACTAAATGATTTTAATGCAAATTTTAACCTGTGTGGGATCTGGTCTAGCTGGGACTAAGAAAGGAAGCTTAGTTATCTACAGTCGGCACAGATTATCCTATCGTGAGCAAGCTCAGAGCTGACAGCCCTAGCCTTTTGGTTGAACACATGTGGTAAAGAAATCTAAGACTCACTATGAGTGAAATCTGAGGGTGGTGCTGGCAACATCGAATTTCATTTAGATACAGGGGGAAGGGAAATGTTAATTAACTGGAAGAAGAATCATGCAATATTGTAACAGAATTTTTTTTTTTCAAATCTTTCAATTTGGAGGCATTTACCTCATAAAACAATATATATATAATGCAAACAAAGCAGCAAATACTGTACTGATTACGAAGGACACAACACATACTTTATTCATAACTGAATTTATACAACTGACGACAAAATACCTTACTCCCATTAAGCCTTCAGTAAGTTTTCTTTGGAGAGTGTGCTGTGTATGCAGCCCCTGGAGGGCAGAGCGGTGGTCCCTAAAGGCCTGTGCCTGTAACCTCAGAGCATCTGCTATCCACAGCTGTGAAAGCCACCGCTTCATGGTGGAGGCGCAAAGGGACACTTTGCCCTCTACAATGTGTCACATCTTTCCCTGGGCCTTCAACAAAAACCCAAACAGAATGGCCTTGGCATGCCTGCTCATGTTATTTTGCACCAAATACATGTAAAGCGCCCCTGGCCTCAGAGCTGAGCTCTGCAGATTAGCATCTGGGACAAATGGACCTGAGCTCACTAAGAGCCAGATTGATTAAGACCATCGCACACAGCCAATCCTGGTCTCCTTTCAGGCACTGCTGATGATCACAGAGCTTGTTGGGAGGAAATTGATAATGATCTTAATTTGGAAATGTCTGTCACATGAGTTTCCTTTTTTCATTGGTGAAGAAAAAAGAGGTGGGAGAAGAAGTGAGTCGAGTAAAATAGAGAAAAGAACAAAGAATAGGAACAACGAACTGAGGAGAGGAATGGGTTCTAAAACATGTGAAGACCACCCTGAGTCCCATAAAACTGGCAGAAACACCTCTCCAATTTATACTGCAGTCCAATTTCTGCACAACACTGACCACAGCCAACTCCATTTCAGTTTTGAACACCTGAGTCAAGTCAGACATTCTGTACATAGCAAGTGCCCAGACCTCTAAAAGCAGCTGAATGGGGCTTTGTGTACATTGCAGGTAGAGCCGAGATCTAAGACTGACATTTGAGCTTCCCAGAAAGCTCAGAGGGACTCAGGAAAACACTCAACCAGAGTAGACTGGGACCTGTGAAGTTCCCTGGACTGTCAGAACCATCTTCATCACTTGCATTCCTCTCTGTTTTTATCTGACAATGCTATAGCACAGGAGATTTCAGATAAGTCTACTTTAAAATGAAAAAAAAAAAAAAAAAAAAACACAAAACGAATTATAACTAGCCTCCTTTTAAAGCGTACACAAGTATAGTTTTCAGTTTCATTAGCTGTCCATTCATTTAAAGTCTTCAGAATAATTGTTCAGTATGCATATCAATAAGTAAGCTGGTGTTGACATACATGTCTAATACTATCTCTCAGTCTCAGTTAAAATGGCAACTGTGGCTCATGGGTTCATCCTTCATATCAACAGCAGAAGTGTATTACACTTGCCCTAAATTGCAGCCCATGTAATGGTGCATGCATTAGTCATCTCCAAATTAGCTATTTCCTCCTGCTTTACTATGCAGATGCTCAGCCCCTCTAACAGATATAATGTGACTGCCCTTTGTATCCTCCAGTGGAACCCTTTAGTCAAACAAAAATCAGGTACAAATCCGTGGTACCTTCTTATAAAGCCAAGCATGGGCTTGCACCTCTCTACCTCCAGGCAATAGTAAACTCAGTGCAGTAGCCACTTCTCTCGGATCTACTTCTCGCCTGGAGCCACAGTCTCTTAAACATCCTCACAAACACTAGTCCTTGTTCTTGCTCTGTAACTGTGCAACATACTCCTCGTAGAGATCAGGGCAACAAAATACCTCACCATCTTCAAATACAGACTGAAGACCCACATCTTCAAAAAGTTTCTGGACTGAAACATTGGAGTCAACTTTTACTAAATTAAACCTGTTGCCTAGCTTGTCTTAGAAGTAACCACAACTCGGTGTTTTGTTTTCCAACTGTGATAACTGGCACAGTTTCCTGCCTTAAAATGGGAAATTTGTCTGCAACTTGACAACTTGTTGTTACAAGCTGTCAAAACTATAACCAGCATACTTTTCCATTAAGTAACTATTGTATTTGTTAGTGAGAAAAGTATGATGACCTCTTGTGTAACATTTAAATGTAAATCTCCTAGAGAACTACTACTACTAGACATCAAGGGAAGCAGTTGCCAGAATTAAAAATTGTAAGATTAAGTATGATATTCTCTGGCAGCTTAAGGAAATGTTCAACATATATGTAGGATACACAGTATCTTAGCATAGTTTGAGTCTACAGCTTTTCTTGTTATGGTACACAACTACAGCTGCATCTAGGGTATAGTTTGTTGCAAGTGGCAGGCCACAGTGAGAAGTCCAAAATACACCTTGTCATCAGCAGTGGTCTGTCACAGAGAGGGAAGTCAGCATGCTGTCATTTTGTTTGTTGAGCTTTGGGAGTAGGGTGAAAGTGCCCTCTGTCAGGGATGGAAAATGTCTTCCACATTTTCATGGCTCTCCCTCTCTCTCTGTGTCGCTGACAAACAAGTGTCACAGCCCACACGGAGGCAATATCTACACAAAAATGTTTAAAACCCCCTATAAATCTAAGTAAAAATTGTCGCTCAAGAAATTTATCTTGTTTTTTTTACATTTAAATTCTGTGGTTTTAAATACCACTTTTAGTGAAATTGCACCACTCGTGCATCCCTCCCGCTGGGTGAAAGCAGACAAAGAATATAATATGTGGTGCTCTATAGGAACTGTAGGTGGAGTCAAAGCACAAAGAATGTACACTTACTTAATACATGAAGTAAAGAAAATCCTCATCTGCACTAAAATTAGAGAACTGAGCAAAAAATGAAACCTCTAGAATTGCTATTCCTGAGTTGATTTTGGACTGTGTGCTGCAAATTAAATCGTCAGATAGGATGGAGATACAGCAACATCCCCAGACATTACATGGAGAGGAAGGTCAAGCCTAAATAATGTGTGTCCTCTGTTCTGTCTGTGTCTGTACAGAGAGAAGAGACCATTGGATGTATTAATCCATGTAGTATGTTTTTGGCATCATCTGAAACACATAATACATCATCAATAAATCATTTTCTCACTCTGTCAAAAAGCCACAAACCACAGAACGAAGAACTGCACTTGTTCTATTGTCAAGATGCAGTGGTGAAGCTTTTCTCTAGAGGGTAGAACAGTTAATAAATGGTGGCAATAAAACAGGATACAGCTGATGTAGGTAACAACCTACAGATATTTTGAGTTCAATCAAATCTCATTCATATTCCACATTTTCTTGCTGTTAATGTGATAGTATTCAGTTTCTTCCATTTACTGAGGAAGCATAAAGATTTCACTGAGTATTATTTTCCTTTAAACTGCCTCATGGCTCTTTAAACACTCTAAAACAGGCCCATGATGTCACTGTTTACCACTCTAACCACCCCGCCCCCAACTCCTCACCCCCTGTTCATAGTCATTTGCTTGTCTCCTTTCCATTTGCAGCTGTCAGAATTAAACTGTACATAATGGTTGCCATCACGTCTCTTGCTTCCTGGCTGCTGCTAACCCCAAATCAACATTCCTGCTTCTTAGTGATGTTCATTGCAATTGTTGGGCAAATTGTTTGTTTTGAAAATGCAAAATCAAATAGCCCGATGTGAAAGAAAGAGCATCTGATTGGCTTCCAGTGTTCCCTCTGTTGATTTGAATTAAGTGCAAATGAGGACAGGTGGGTGAATTTATTTTGTCTGTATGTGTGTGCACATGTGGGTAGTATGCATACACTACAGCCGCTTGTATTGTGACTGTATGTGTGTTCATGTGCAAGTGTGCTCATCTTCAGGTATGACAGCACACATCATTAAACAACAGCTGTCTACTGACTTTGTAGTTGTGAGTGGCTGCACAAACCGGACAATATCTGAAATACAATTAAAACAAATTTTCACCAACATTGAAGCTTGTTGGTGAAAATTTGTTTAATTGTAACTCAGAGGTTGTCCGGTTTGTGCAGTAGGTATGTCTGATTAGGAAAGACACTCTTCACTACAGTCTGGAGGCTGTGTGTTCAGTCAGGGGAGCTAGTATTGACAGATATTGAATGATCTACAGCTGTAAGGGTGGAAAAGGCAGGGTGTCTAAATGAAGCCAACAAGTCAATCAATGCTGTGTTTAAGACTTGCATCCTGTTTTGGGAACAAATCTCTTAGCAGATAATCATGAATTTAATGGAGTAAGGGTATTGTAAGTTGATTTCGTCAAGACTTACTTGCTAACACAGAGGTACTGACGAATCTTTCTATTTGAATTTTTAAACATTTGTATTTACTCATATGCTGTACTATAGCAAACAAGTGCTGGGTGCTTTGACTCTACAATTATCAGGTAATCACAGTACATGAGGTTGGTGCTGGCAACAACAACTTTCATTTAAAAAATTTCAAAAAGTACATAAAAAAGTAAAGAAGGGTGGTAGAAAAGAAGAAAACATGACTCATGGCTATTACTGCTTCTTACTTCCTTCAACTTTTGACTATTTCAAGGGACAACCCACCTTTGTACTAAAACATTGAGCCACTTGACATTTTACTGTACCATGGATGGTGATCATAATCATATCAATCAAATGACAAAGAAAACAAATTTCTTATAATTATATAATCCATATTAATTATTATAAAATATTCTTCTGGCAGCCAAATATTTAGACAAATGCATTGCCTAGTTTCCAAAGATAATCTATCCAATTTTTTTTTTAAAAACTTCTTATTTCCTGAAATGTTTGATGCATGGAGATTTCAAGGAAAAACAAATCGTAATTTATCCAATTGTGTTTGGAAAGTGCAGATTATGCCTGTAATAAATGTACAGTTGCATACACTGTGCACCCTTCACTGCTGCAGTTCATACTACCTACATTTAAAATCAGGGTTAAATTATTCTTTTATTTGTGTTTATATAAATTGCACAAAATTTAAAGTAGGTGTCAAGATTACAACATTTATTTTCTGTAATTAAATTGTTTTGCATAAAACTTTGGAAAGTGGTTCTTGGGTCTGTTTTGCATGGAGCCTCCTGGAAATTATACTGTGCTTCAGATACATAAGTACTCTTTTGCAGTGTTTTTATCCAAGTTTAAGGCGAGACACACAGGCAAAAACATTGTTTGGGTGTGTTTGTGCTTCTATAACTGTGCTTCTTTAATGTCTTCTTTCAGGCTAATGGAAAGGCAATGCCAAAAATACACATTAAGGTGTTTATTTTACTACACGTCTATTTGCAACTGTAGATTTCTCCTAAATCAACCAAAAGTTGGCATTAGATAATGTCTAATTTGCATATTTAAACATACAATTTCAGAAAAAAGTAATACAAAAAAATGACTGTCTCAATGTAAGTAATTAACTGGGGAAGTTTCATTTTGATATCTATTAGTAGTCACCTGTAGTGTCTTGTCTAAATGAAGTGTTACCACACTTATATAAGTTATCACAAAATGTGTTACTATGAGCCAGAAATCTCCTCTTCAGTAGCACTTACATACATCAAACTTACCAGTTTAATTCCTATCTATATTCTTAAGGTTTTTACAGAGCGGTTTGTTCATATATAAATCCTTGATTGTTTTCTAACATTTGGTTCATTTAAACTTGGCAAAAAGTGTTTAAAAGAGATATCCAAAATGACCTCTGTATAAACCTTTGACTCCAATATGTTAACAAAATAAAACAAGAATGTTGAACTGGCTTTTTAATGTTAAGATTTCTGTTCTCGAAATGTATGCAAATAAGAGCTTTAAATTATAATTTTTAAGTAGATAATGCATCATTTGCATATTTAAACAATTCAACTAAGGAAGTTTCATGGTGATATCTGTTGTTTACGCTATCCACCTGTAGTGTCTCCCCTTAAGCCAAGTTGTAGAGATAACACCACAGGGTGAGCTGCAGGCTAGCCAGACACAAAGCAGCTATGTGAACAGAGTTGATGTTGGTGTGATTATTAAACCTATAACTTCTGTTAACAGACAGAAATACCACCTGGTTGAAGACTTCTGCAATCTGCGGAAGGTACACACACGTGTGTGTATTTTAAAACAACGTATGGGTGGCAGCATGGATGTATAATAAGACCTGGATACAGTCTTGTTTCCAATTTTTCCCAATGGCTAAGGTAGTTAAGCAAAAAAATCCCACCAAAGGTCAATTATGACTATATTGTAAATTTCCATGGAGGTTTTGTATTTGTAAAACTTTCCAAAAGGTTTGGGTTAGTTGTGTCATTGTCTCATCAAAATGTAGTCCATGGGCCAAGCAGGAACTTGCTGGCGGGGCTAGAGGAAGAAAGACTACTGCAGATATTCAGAGGGACACACATGACCCGGAAGTAAACCTGGAAGCTAAAAACTTTTTTGGTGTATGTGCCAGGCGAGCAATTCTTATTGGACAGAACAGTCATCATCTTTGGGTCTGATATCCGATACTAATAATACATCCATGGGTAGCAGCCCACGTTACTTACGAGTATTGGTAGTATTTGGTGTTGTTAGCTAAGACCTAAAGCTAAAACTACCTGGTATAATACACAGTAGGATGCACGCTTTTGATTTGATTAAAGTGACTGAGGTGATGGGCATTCAAAAGACATAGAGGACCAACAAACTCTGCTTGGACACTGTGAGGAGTAAGTTAAATGTCTCCCATATGCTACAGATACGCTCTGAACTGTTGCCACCAGCCAGAGCACCTTGTTGGACTGTTGTAGTGTCCAACCTGAAATCTACTCACAGCTTTTCCCCAACATTCCTCGTCTGTTCTCCATCTTTCCCTTGCTCATGCTTCAGATAACATCCCATGGACTTGTGAGTACAAACTAACATTGTGTAAGAATGTGTATTTTATTTTGGCAGCTTGCACTAGCAGGTGAAGCAGGCACTTTTATTTTTGGTTAAAGCGCATTCTTTTTTTTCCCCGGTTGTAGTAAGCGTGAAATTTTTGGAAAAGATTAGAAGGCAAAGTGCTTTTGTAAGAGGTCTTCTTATTTATTTGATATGTTTTCTATTATTTTAAGTGATTAAAAACGTGTGTTAACCTTTGAGTTTCTCTTCTAGAATGCAACATTATAGAAATATATATCATCTGTGATTACAGATTTTAATGTATTTCTGTAAAAGATGCAGAGCTGTCCCCTTTGAGTCTACATGTGTGTCACAGCTGGATATGTACAGACCAAACTCCACGAAGGAGAAGTGGTCAGCGTAGCAAGAGTGCGTTAATAGCACCCATTCTGGTGAAGTGAAAGTGTGAAAAGTTCTAACAAGGTCATAATAATAATTATTTAGTAGTTTGTTGTTTGAAAACAAGTACATTTATTTTGTTTACAAAATCTACAAAAACTTGCTCCTCATTGAGGCATACTGTGTTTTACCTCCAACAAGACTAAATAAATGAAGCACCATCTGAATTCACCTGCCATTTTTTGAATTTAACTTGCTTTCATCAAAAATTTCACAGTGTATAGTTAATAATATTAATGCTCTATTTGTGTGTCTCACGGGGACCTGAATGAGCTACATCATCGAGGGAACGTCAGTGCTGACTGGTCTTGATAATGTGCCTTGTGCATGCTGCATTCTCCTCTGACTGACACACGCCCTCAGTCTGACGTATCCTTCTAAACTTTTCAAACGTCTTTCAAAGACTTTCTGTGAGACTTAAAACACTGGAACTAAATCAACCTACAAGTGCATCAGCCTGGCTTAGATAATCAAACATGGCTGCTGGGCTGACACGACTTGTGCAAGGCTCTTTTTACTGTCTATCTGTGTACTCCAGTATGTGGTGTGTAGTATTGACATTTTAATGGAGTGGGGAATTTTTTGAAGTTCATGGTTAAATGGACTGTATTCATTAATGAGATACTGAGCTGCACGTTAAAATTGTCATGAGTGTTGTTTCAGAAGTTTGTCATTTTGGAAACTGTGATTACTTTTTTAGGGGGACAATGAGTGCCAGTGCTGTGTGGTGTGTGTATGTAAAGCTTAGTTAAGTATGTTCCAGAATGAGTGTTGTGTCGGAGCTGCGAAGGATTTTTAAGCGAGTTGTTTTTCCTAAATAAATGTCTTAACAGACATTTTATGGAGGTTAGGTCTTTTGAAAACGGATATTAAACACATCACAGGGTCAACTTTGTTTTTGTGGAGGGAACGACATGTTTTTCACCTCTGATTTGGTTTACTATGATCACATGCTTAAAGTGGCAATCATGAAGATTTTCATTTAAATAAATGTCTGTTTAGTCAAGTCTTATAAGGCAACAATGATGATTGAGCCACTGATGTAAGTATTGTAATATTTCTATATTTATAGTATTACGAACTGGGTATCTGTGGCGACATTCTTGAAAAAATGCTGTATTAAGTTACTGCTAATGCAAACCGAACATTTCCTACTGCTGCAGCTTCACATTAAAAGCATTAACTAGCTAAACATGAGCTGACATTTATTATGAAGCAGTCACAGGGAATGCGATGTGGTTGTCAGTGAGCTTGACACTGATTGCTACTGTTCATCAAAAATGTGTCTACGAAACAAGACGACTGTCATTTTGTACATTCTTTGACAGTGGATCAGTTTGAAATATTGCAGAGAGTAATGGAACAAGAAGGAGCAGCCACAGTGAGCGGTTAGATGAAGAGCTGCAGGCGACAGGCTGCACACCTCCAACTCCTCAGCGAGGTAACCGACTTCTTTCACTTTCACTGTTTGCAGACTCATGCCGTGTGCAGCATAAATTCACATCATGGTTGCTAACACAACGATGGAAAAAGGCCAATTATTGTCTGACTTCTTTATTAAAATGACAATAGTTTGTTTGGCTGCAACCAGGACTGAAATCTTAAGGATTGCCACTTTAAGTTAAAACAATATTTAAATGTACTCTGCTGTTACAGGAAGTTAGCAATACTAACAGGAGTTAGTTAATGTATTTGATTAATAAACATAAATCATCAAATGTCAACATTTTATTTGTTAAAATGTGAATTATGTTAATGATAACTAATTACTCAATGTAAATTTAAGGCAATACACGCAAAAGACGAGTTCGTAATAATGTGAAAAATTACTATTAAAGTTGATGCAACTCAGTCTCACTCAAGTCCGATGCAATAAATAATTTTCTTTTTAATGTTGATTATTAGTCTTACAGTTAGTCCTAAGTCAAAATACCCTAAAAGTTCACTAAACTTATTTGTAAATGTAGCCTAAATATTTTTACAGTGTAAGCACCATGTATTTAGATCTTGGATACAATCTCTACTGTATGTGTGTACAATGCAGTCAGTCGAAACTCAAATTGAGTGTATGCATGTGGGCTCGGGGGACTATGTCTATGGGGAGAAGCAGAGCAGGAGAAGTTGGAGAGAGCAGCAGCCACACAGAACATGAACAGAGCGTTTACCTGGCCCTGTGCTCTGTGGGTACGCCAAGTAGCCGCCTCTTCCACGGGCCCCCCTACCTGAGCCACGCGCTGCTGCTACCGCCGCTGCCGCCACCGGTCCGTACGCTGTCGCTGGGAAGCCTGCAGGCACATACACACACATACACACATACATCACTTCCTGCACATGGATGAGTACACCCCAGAGCTACAAGAGAACGTTGATACCAGCCCTGAGCTATGGGATAAAACTATAGCTGCCAGAGACAGGGGCTCATGTCAGGGCGACATCTATCAGAAGACTCTTACTGAACCCACTGTGATATTCAAACCCTGCAGACCCACTGATCCACACACAGAAACAGAAAGAGAAAGATAGCAATGAACTACTCACCAAATATTAGATTAAACTAAAAATTATACACTGTAGCTTTTAGGTACTTGTCATGATCATCACGAGGCAGATATAAAATGATATTAACACCATACAAGAAAAAATATTAGTTTATGATTTTATGATTGAAAACTTCATACACAGTAACGTACATTTGTAAAGTGATCATATTGGAATATTTACTATCAAACGTACTTTCATTCAATATCCTCTAAATTTTGCTTTAATAGAAAATGTCTGTCCAAACTGAAAAGGTGCAAATTCTTATTTCATCTATAAAACCAAGTCCCTGATTATATTATTTTATTAGTGAAAGCATTTGGCTCTGGGGGGTGTTTATGTGACATGCTTTGGATGAAAGATTACAGCCACTTCAGAGCTACATAGATGTGGGCATAACAGCCCTACCTCTCGGGACTGTCCCTGCATTCTGCTCGGGAGTGCTCCCAATTACTGTGAGTTTCTATGGAATCAGAATCATTCACTGTAATGCAAGAGGCAATTCACTCCACGTTTTTTGTCGGGCTATTCAGGTAGACGACATACAGTAGAAAAACATTTCCCACAATCAGATGGAGACATCTGTTGGATGATTTGTAATTCAGATCTGTTAGCTTATGTGAAGACCGAACAAGTCTCTTTGCTTTTGCTCCTTTCTTCTTGTAAACAGTCTAAGGTAAACATTTATAGCTCTCAAACGCTGGGATTTCTGAAGCTTTAAGCTTTAATAATAGGTTTAGCCTTCAACAATCTGTCCAAATTGTCAGTTTATGATACATTAATAAGACCTAAATACCATGCAAATATAAATTCACTTCTTTAGGGGCTGATTATTTTCAACAAATATCAGCCTAATAATCAGTCTGTAATTAAGATAGCGCAGTATCTGTGAATTGTAATTACACTGTTGGCCTTAATGAACACTGAAGCTAGAGGTGGCTGACAGAGGCTAGTCCACACCCAGGGCCTGGGCTCTTCTCTCAGCACAGGAATGGCATGTCATTAGCAGTGATGAGATTCTTCACTCTGGGCTTCAACACCGTCTATGCCTAATCAGCCTCCTAAAATTATCTCCACAGGAAATGCTTTCCTCACTAGCAAAAAAATGATCTCCAAATTCCCTCAATTGGAGTTTTTCTTGATTTCTTTTTTAGCTCAGTGTGTGTGCATGTGTGTGTGTTTCTCCGATGTTTTGGCCATATTGCGGAGACTGTGGTTTAGACATTACAAAATGGCACAGGACACCTCAGAGGATTATTTTTTGAATGCTGTGGAGGTGAGAGGAGCACTAGCGGGTGACCTATTTTCCGAGTGAGCCTTGTACTGCTATTCCACAAAGAGGGGCTCACACAAAAGACTGATGAGAGGGAGGGAGGGTGGGGGAGGAGGTGAGAGGGCAGGGTCAGATGAGCCGCAGCCAAAGAGAAAAACACATAGCTTTTCATCAGCCGTCTGAGAAGGAGGTAATTCACAACTCTGTCGACACAATATGACCATGGATGTGTGTGTTGGGTGTGAGGTGCCACCATGCTGCGACTGGCAGGTAGGTGAAGAAGAGAAAGAAATGCCACTTTTCTCCCAAGTATCTAACAGCTCAGGAGAGAATAAGGGAGTAAGGCGGCATGGCGACAGGGGAAAAGAAATACAAAAAAGGCAACTAAAATCAGCCGCTTTTATGCCACTGCAGCCGCACCACAAGAGGAACTGATGCCAACAGCTCAAATGATATTCTCCGCCTCTTTTCACAAAAACACAAATCAACTCTGATACTATGCTAATGACGGCCACGCACCCCTGCATTTCCACTTACAGTGCCCCCACGGTTGCTGTGTGGAACAGTGTTTCACGCAGCACTCTCCACCTCTTTTTTCCCCCTCCCTCCTTTCCAAAGTGCTGAATCTATCTTCCCCTCGCTGCCATTGTCATGACACCCCCAGTGGACCCGCTGGCTTGGAAGTTAGTTGCGGGCAAAGTTGTGGTGAGAGATTAACTTTGCAGGATTAGGTGGGTTAATTAATAGATGGCTGCTGCTCATTGTTTTGTGCTCACGCTGTAAGAAGCCACCCAAGAGAAGCGCTGCAGCATTAAATCAATTTCATGGCCCTTTTATTACTGAGGAGATAAAGCCAATATTTAGCTTTCAATTCTTCACAATTATTGGGCCCCTGCTTTGCCACTTGAGTGGCTGCGCTTGGCTGGGGACAAGGACACATCTGTTTATGAGCTGTGGAGGCCCGGGGGCCTTGGTGTCCGGACTCCGGGGAACTGTCCTCAGCTTTTCTCTCCTCAAGCCTGTGCCACAGAAATTCAGCTTCCTTCTTCAGGATTGCACACAGAAAGGAAGAAAGATTAGACCTAAAGAAAGACGAGGACTGTCAAACATTGTACAGACATTTTATCCTCTCTCCAAGCCAAAGAATTGCATTCTCAACAAACATTAAAATAGTGATAAATAATATTCATACTCACAACAAGAAGAGTTGCAAATTTCTACAGAAATATTCTAGTTTTTATATTATATGTAGTAACTCTAAACTCCCTCCAAAAATCTTTAACTGACTTTGTATTCTGTCCTTACAGCTCTGACATTAACTTTATTTTTCTATCCATCCAAATCTGTTTACAAATATTGACCAATATTCAGAAAGCTATGCAACTGTTACCCTACATGTATCCATATCCTTTCCTAAGCTAAAGTAATTTGCAGAATCAGAATTGCATGTCCAATTCTTGGTATTGTCAGTTCTGTGCTGGAGGAGCACAATGTGCAGTCAGAGCACATAAGGCTCTATTTTCATGACAGTGTACAGCACATACTGGTGCTTTATGCCTGTAAAGTGGCATTTTCCTTGGGTGCACACCGGTTCTTTTCTACCTGCACCTGTATTTTTTGAGTCTCTGTGAACTTGACTGTACTGAAGTAGGAGGAGAGACGCAGTGGGGGCAGTGTCATAGCGATCGGCACAGTGAAATTTATGTGTTAAGGCTTCCTGGGATTTTTGCATGCACTGACTGCCTTCACAGACCAGGTCAAAAGCTTTATTTTCTCTATTATAAAACAGTCAAAACACTTTGCTGGATATCATACTGCGTTTAAAGTAGAGAAAAGGAGGTGATGTGATGGGTCAAATTAATTCCTACATCATGTCCACTGATGATGTATTCCTCCTAAGGTCACTGTGTTTTCAAGATACTCTGCAGTTGCATAGCACAATTTTAACAACCAAATGCCTTGAGATGCCTATGCTGGGCTCTAACCTGTTGGAAAACCCCAGCTATTTGCCCCTAAAACGCCTAAAATAACATACCCAAAATGAATCAGGAGTAACTCCTCAACCATTTGGCCTAAATGCATAATTCTGGTCTCCTTTGAAATGTCAGAAGCTACAGAATATAAATCCATTAAAAATTTAGTAAATTAACATGTTTATTTTACCATTACAGACTAAATGGAGATGCAATAAAGTAAAATATATTTTCATCCTCGCTCGGTAAAAAAGCTATATTTTTAATGCAATAAACCATCAAAACCATCACCAGATAGATTATAATGCAACTGAATAGCTTCTAATACACCTGGTGATGAAAATAAACTGAAATACTAAAACACTTATTTTACAACTTTTTCAAAATATACCAGGCAAATGTCCATATTTTGGCAATATTTACTGTTTAAATGTTGACTTTTTAGGGAGTTTAAAACACTATTTATGTCCATACAACCATATTCCAAATAACATAATGTTAAAATATTGATTAAAAACAGAGAACATTCCTGTGACCAAAACCACTCCCATGCTTTACAGGCGTGTAACTTGAGAATGGAACATCCCACAGTGATGGGGGGGGCACTTGTCTTCTCTGCAGAAAAAAGCGAAAGAAGGCAGGCACACAGCTCCCAGGTAATTGTAATAAGCGCCTGGTGATATTTTTAGCAACAATCAGCTGATTTTTAGACTGAAAATGTCAAAAACGGCAAAAGTCAGTCAACAGTTTCAGAGATCGCGTGCTGCCCCCAGTACCGGGGGTGTCGGTGCTCAACAGCCTGCATTTGTATTCTGTGTCAATTACTCCTGTGTACATCATCTAGTATAGACGTTGAAATCTGGACAGGAGGAAGGTGATGAAGCCGAGTCAGCTGATGCACAGTGACCCCTCCAAATTGACTGATATCCGTTATGATTTTGTTGTGTGGTCTTAACTTGTGCTAATTAATCCCTCAAACTGTAAACATTACCTCTGATTTTTCTCCAGATGCGCTATTCCTGATACATTTCTGCAGATCCTTTTTTTGCCAAACTGCCTTTCTAGCCACGGACTCACTTTCTGATCCTATTACTCAAAAAATGTCACAATGAAAAGTTGTTGCATTATGCATCAATAAGGTCCTATTTATGTCCTACCAGTCTGACAACAGCTTGACTGATGTTAATGTAATCTGTACTGTTCTTTGGCCCAAAACTGCCAGCAGCAGCTCCCGCGTCATTGACAAAGGAGCTCCATCAGTCACAGAGCAGTCCATTCATTTCTGCTATAAGAAGACTGTCAACTATCTAATGCACAGGAGGAGCCCAGGGACAGCTGATACTCTATGGAGGCCCTATGGAAGTATATGCCGACAATTTAATATCTCTAAAACTGAAAATGAATAGGGCCTAGCACAACACTAAGACTTAATTTTCAGTGGAGATCTCAAATGGTTTAAAGTAAGAAACACTGATAGCAAATGAGAAGGAAATTCCCAGAACTGCTTCAATGCTGCAGTTAACGTGGGTTAGCTTGCTGGCTAACAGAGTTTTAATGCTACGCTGGTTAACAAAGTAGCTTGTTTTGAAAAGAGGCTTGAGAAAAAGCCTTTCAGCCTGCAGTTTGTCGATTTTGGGGGCAGACAGAAAGAATGAGACAGATGAACAGTACAGAGCAGAGATGAGTGAAACAGATGAACAGAGGACAGCAGCCACATCAGTAAAAGAGGAAGACAAAGAGAAGAAAGGACAAAGACAACCAGAAATTGAGGGAGAAATAAGGCCAGGACACGGGTGTCTAATTCTGTAAGTTACTTTGGACAAGAAAAATATTTTATATTATACTCAGGTAAAACATATACTATAATATAAACTATTCGTCCACACCACAAAATCAAAGTAAGTGTTGTACAGTATTGTTACAATGGAAAATATATTTTGTGAAAACAAAACAGAAGTGGTAGAAAAACAATCTAAATCCCTTGCACTAGATGAGTACAAAAATACAGCAATGTTAAAATACTGTTAAAATAATCTTGCATTAATAAGTTAGTATTAAATTATTTATAATAAGTTATTTTATTTTTGTACAGTAGGTATAATGGAACTGCATCATATTCTAGGAGATAATTAAGTTGTTTGCATGTAAGATCATACATGTAATTTAAAAAGTGTCTAATACAGTTGTCACAACGAAAATAAGGAAAAAAAAGCTCATACTTAAAGTAAGTACAGTACCTGGGTGGATGAATTGTTTTATTTGCTACCCCTGCTGCTAAAATGCATAATTTTAAATTAAACTGCCATAACCAAAATGTATTTAATGATGGACTACTGATGTGTCTTGGTAAATTACCATTAGAATTGTATTTATTTATTCAGTTCCCCATTAAAACAGATACATGGAAACCAAACGCAAGTGTCATTAAAAAAAAAAACCCAGTCCTGTTGGATTGTCTTAAAAAATCTTATTATCCAAATATTTTTCCACTTGTATTATAAGTGTTGATGAATTATTCACATAGGTTTCACCACATAAAAGAAAAATAGAATACCAAACAGCACTGATGTTCAATACCAAAACCAAAGTGTTGAACCAGGTGGCCCCATTCAGGTTAAGTTACATGTTGTGGTTTACTGTACACATTCCTATTTAACTGAGTAGCTCATATAATATTTTAACAAAAAGATCTGATAAAATAAATTCAATGTCAAAAAATCGAGACAAATATAAGCAGTCATACAGGAGGGTGCATGTTTTTTCCTGTCACTGTATGACAGTAAGAAGGACAAGCCAGCGGAAATAAGTCTGTTGATAAGTCATAGCAGAGGCAGTGAAGCACACTGCCGCCTTCTCACAGGAGGAGGGAGGCATTCTGTCAGAGATGGAAAACTGACTCCACTTCACATTTTGCTTCATCAATAACCTTGGGTATGATATAGAGAAAAACAAAGAGACAAATAAATAAAACAAAAGACAAATAAATATATATCAAAGTAACAAAATAGACAACCACCTAGCAAGACATCTTTTCATCTTCAGACTGACAAGTGTTCCATTGTTGTCATCCTTCAGCGCTACTTTGTTGTTGTTGAAAGCATCTCTGGGTTGTTGTTATCAAAGGCATAAATCACAGTGCAGGAGAGAGCCAGATGGCTTTCATATGAACTGCTGCACACATGTTCATGTTCACCTCTCCTCTGATCAGCGGAGACCTACAGTACACACAGAGGTCTCCCCTCACATAAAATACAGAGACTGGTGTCTGGGAATGAGCCAGAGAGAGAGAGAAAGAGCATTTACATGCACACCAATAATTCAATTATAACCAGACTAATGCAATACGCATATTATTGCAACTCTCATGTAAACACCTTAACCGGGTTATCTTACTCACATTAAGGTCCTAATCAGAGTAAGCATAACTTGATTAACAGAGCTGGGTTGCTTGTCAATCATTCAAATTAATCTTGCCTTGTGTAGGTCTGATTTCTTTCAGTGTTTGGATTCTGTGCACGTGCCACAAAAGGTCACACAGTAAGCAGGACGCCAAGCTTATTTGAAACAGAATGGCTAGAGTAGATAGAGAAGATGGAAAATAAATAAATAAAAATTAAACAGTAAAATGGCAACTGGGAAAGTAAGGCTGCTACCAATGATGTAATAATTTTTCTGTTCTTAATGTAATAAAAGTTTCATTGTCATTTATTATAAAGTGTCAGACAAGATATCATTCCATAACACTTACCCTTACTGTTGGTTCTTTCAAATAGCTGCTCAAAAAGCTGACCAATCCTGACCCCTGAATCTTACTCTCTCTCTAGGAATTAAGACTATTTATTTGTTTGTGTAACTTGATGGTTAGACTTCTCTCCGGCCCTGCCTTCTACTCCATTTGAGCACCAAAAAAAGTGGGAGCATACATGTTTGCAAACAGACAATTAATCATTAATTAAGACTAATTATGTTGTAGGATATGAAGTCTATACCTCTTTGAAGATCAAATCTGTGTTAAGTGTATTTAATAACTTCCTTCAACCAAACTGGCATTATTATCCCTTGTGTTCAACTTTCAAACTCTTAATGTAAACGTCTAAACTGTAAAATACAGTATATAACATAACCTACAAAGATAACTTTTCTTTCAGTTTTAAAATTATATTAGAGGACTGTTTATGGTCCCTTTTTAAAAGAACTAAACATTGATCCTGTGCTGTACAGTTGAAAAAATGGAGGCACAGTGCTGGTGATAAAGACCAATCTCAAATTAAAAGTAACATCCACTCATTTACAAATATAAAAAAAAAAAAAACTTGAGAGAATAAAAATGGAATTATCTACTGAACAAAAAAGGTAACTCATCTTGCGCAGTGTTGCGGTGCCTACTTCCTAATCTTCAATCGGTTATCCTCAAACAAACACCTATGCTTTTTTTTGGCCAGTGTTTTGTGGGTTGGTAAATAATGTTCTTCATGAACTTGAGCTGGGGAACAGGCTAACCTATTGAATAGCCCATGACTTTTCCATAGCACAACTGAAAAGGAGATATCTAACTCAAAACCTCCTTTGGGTCTTCATTCATTATCCTTGTACAAATGGGCAAATGCTTCACCCAGTTGCCTACTCCTTATTGATAAAACTAGGTAATCCTTTTCCTCAGTACACCTGGCTCTTCTCCACTTTACGCTGGCTCTGGGAATGATTTGGTGAGCTCTGAATTATTTTCATCTGAAGGGAATCCATGAGTTTTTTTTTTACTGCACCTTTGAATTCCTTTCCTTGATTGTGCTGTAAGACCTTTGGTGGACCATGCTGAGACATCTTGAGTTCTGTGTTTACTTTTCAATTGTCTCAGCCATATGTATCTGCTAAATACATATACTATGGTCAGGACATACCTGTATGTGGCTCAGCCATGCTCAACTCTCCACTTGCCCATGTCAAGAAGGTCAGACTTAGCTACCAAGTTTCCAGCAAATGTAATTGCCTGGCGATTCTCACTGAGGGCGTAAAGTTGCACTATTCCACCACAGATGAACAAGAGCAGCACTCTGGGTCCTTGATCTCTGTTGCTACAGGGACATTATATTCCCCTTGAGTGCCTTGAGTATCACATCATGTGGCTCGTCTGACATTGCTCTCTACCCATGTCCTGCCTAGAGTTAGTTATAGTCAGTCAGTACAATGATCTCACAAATTTGTATATCCTCTTGCACTAACTGTATAAGAAATGTAAATCTATGTGCATGAATCTAACCTAAATAAACTGTATTTACTAAATTATATCACTAATTACCTTTCAGCATGTCTGATAAGGAAGACAGAAGTTTAACTTCAAAATGGCGGCCTCCAACACAGTGCTTTGTTTCCCTCCTTTTGCTGATATGTGCCTGCGCATTGTATTTATGACAAAAAGTTTAACTGATAAAAAAAAGTTTGCAGAGACACATGACTGGATAACTTGTCAATCAAAGGTCATCTATTGGTAAATCATGGGAACTTCCAAAGAAAATACACATCTTCAAGAATTGCTTTGGTTTTAAGCTCTTTGCCAAGCTTGTAATGACTTTATTCAAACAGCCAGGGATGTCAACAGAGCAAGTATTCTGATTTGGTAATACATTTTTATGTAATCTTTCAGGAGTCACGTTTGGTAAGTGATTCAAAGATGTTTGATTAAATATGACATTTTTCATGAAAAAAAGTGGTTGTCTTTGTTTTCCTGGACAAAGCAACTTAATATATAAATTTCATATTATATGACATAATTGTGTGTGTTTGAAAACATGAGTGCTTAATTTAATAATAAAGGCTGGACATAAGTCTAATCATCAAGTACCACAAACAAATAAATAGTCACAATTGCTAGAGAGACAGAAAGTAGGAGTGTGTGTGTGTGGTCAGAATTTTGAGCAGCCATTTGAAAAAGGCAAATGTAAGGGTAAATATCATGTAAGTGTGACCCTTTATGGACACATAAATTTGTATTGTTTATCTTGAATAATTGTATTGAAAAACTGATTCTGAATAGCATAATTTGAAATTTAATTTTTTTAGTTAAACAATACAAATTCATATTATGTTATTCAAATTCAGTTTTTTAATGCAATTATTCAAGTTGAGCAATTCAAATTCAGATCTACATTATTCAAATTCAGATTCTATTGACACAAATATCATTCAATATTTATGTTCCTTTGTTTAATGGCAGGTGGCATGTTTCAAATTCAGATTCTACTGACACAAATATCAGCCCATACATAAACAGCTTTGAAAATAACTGTTGTACAATATTGAGGCCACCACAGATACAGCTACACTTCGATATATAATATGATCTCCCAGTATCATGAGCTACTGCTGCTGAGAAATGGGATGACGTGTTGATTAGCACAACAGCTGCTCACATTAACTCCTCAACTGTATTTCGCGTTTTTCCTCAGCAGACCTCACAACATGATACATCTCTTCATACTATGTGCCAGGCTATGGTTTATCATTTGAGTGCTTTTGCCTTGAAAAAACAAAAATTCCCTCAGGAGCACATGTCGTAATACTGTTGGGAGTGTTCTAAATACAGTATAGGGACAATATATTGGCTCTACAATATAAAGACCCCCAACCTCTATACAGTATGATAAGAATCGTCCATTTTCTTCACTTCACCAATGTATGTGTGTGGGTCCATGTGTTTGTATTTGTGTGTCCCTTTGCCTAAGCCATGGCTCTTTTTGCCAAAGGTAATGGTTTCTGTATGTAATGAAACCATTTGGCACACTGATCCTCTGTCATTAAGACTTTGTGGCTTCTGACTAGGGAGAGAAAAAGTCAATTACAGAAGTGGAGAGTGAGTGAGAGCAGCGCTCAGCAAAGCCTGGTTTTATTGTAGTAATTGTACACTTATCTTACACCTTTGAACAAAATGATGAGGCCAGAAAGGAGATATATTTGGTAAAATTTCCACTGGGTAACCTTACAGAAGCACATAGAACAGAAATCCACCAATGCTGCTTGATAACTGCTCTGTCCCTTTACGAGCCATAATCAAATACTAAAATTCGTTTAACCACCACATCGTCTTATCCAGTGTAACCATTACCCCTTGAAGAAGTTGGATAGAAATGTACAAATTACAGTGTATTCATAGGCCACACAAACAAAATGGTTAACATATAATATAATTCCTGTAAAATTTCACCACAGGAAGGTCAGAGATCAGGTGAAGCTATAGACCAGCCTCGCGGGAGCTAGTTAGGACTGAGTGATTTGCTCAATGACACTTTAGCAGGGTGGATTCTTGCTGTCAAGGGGGCTCGACCCAGAGACCTTCAGCTGAAGAGCAGTCTCCTTATGCACTTTTGTCTGTCAAAACCAGCATAATGAATTGCAGATTGCTTTACCAATTTCTATATTACACAATATGTACTAGCTATATAGGCGATATTAGTCCGGAATGAATTAATCAGAATTGAGAAACTACTGAAAAAAAATACTTGATACCTTATTCAAAATAAAACTCCAGCCTCCAAAACTGCAAACTCTGCACACACATCCCACAACTGCACACTGTTTAAGTGACTGTGATGTGATGGAAAAGCTCAGTGTCTTTTACTTCAGTTCTCAGTGATAAGAGTGCCGTTTCTTTGTAGCTGAAGTGCATGGCAGCATAGCATCAAAGAGGACAAACTAGGCTCTTTATTGAAGTGAAGCCGCACTTTCGACCTCCTCTTTGTACTCCTTCCCATGCACTTCAGTAAAAAGGAAACTGCTCCTATGTTGCAGAACTGATCCAAACACATTCCGCTTTCACACAAACCTCAAAATAACTCTCAGTCACTCACACACAAAGTAGTGAAAGGAGGAATGAAGAGCGAAACAATAAGGTGTGGGGAAAAATGCATTTGAGAAAGAGGAGAAATCTGCCAGAGTAGATAAGGCAAAAAAACCATTTGGTTCTGGAAACAGTGATGCTAGTTTGTGGATGGGACAGGGTTTTGGTTCACAACCCCAATATCCAAGGCAGTTCATGTTGGTGACTTAAATAGAGAGAGACAGGCAGGGAGGACACAGATGTCTGACCTTGCAGTGGTGCTTATGTAATGGTGTGCTTCAGTGCATTTAACTGCAGTGCTCCTTTCCAACCTGGGATCAGTAAAGGCAACATGTCTCTGCAGTCCAATCTCCTCTGACATCAGCTCTGACACTCAGACAGTATGAAAAGGTCCTGTGAGCTCTGAGTGAATCAGTTGTTATGGGTCCTGCCTGTGTGGTCCCCATAGAGCCAATCATACTAATTAAACTAGACTACTTAAGCCTCCTCTCATTAGTGTCCAAGTAAACAGCCTTAATTTTTTATGCATTTTAATGTCCGTCTCCCAGTTCAGTGGGTGGCAGTGGAAGGGACAGATGAATGATGAAGGAGGATAATTTCAGGTTATCTCAAATGAAAGTGAGTGCATTAAGTGTCATTTCACCATTCAAGTTAAATATGTGTTTGTGGATTTGCACTGATCAGTGCGAACTTGTTTTTGCAGGAATTACTCTTTAAACAAATAGAATTCATTAATATTAGTAATCATAATAATAATAATAATAATAATAATAAGAAGCAACTCTGCAGACAGTATTTCATGAACACAATTTTATAGCCAAGTTAAAACACTTACAGACTCCATTATATGTTAGCCAGCTCCCCACACTGCAGTTACACAATCTGCTCCAGATACCAGGGGCAAGTAGGGTAAAATGTGGCATGACCCAAAAATAGCACTGCAACATTGGCTTCCACTTGACTACTGGAGCTGTAAGCAATGTTTCCACATAGGGTGGAGGTGGGCAGAGGGCTGTGTGCTATGAATATGCATACATGTTTATATACGTATGCATGGTCCATGCACTAGGGAAAGAGTGGAGAGCAACTGGAGGGCTATTAGCACAGTCAGCAGGAGGGAGGGATGGAGGGATAGAGGGATTGAGGGAACAGTGGAGGCAGCTGGGTAGAGACCTAGCACGTACCCAACTTGCTGGGCCTGGAGCTTTCGAACAGTGGGTGGCATCAAAACAACAGGCAGTAGACACACTGAGCATGGTCTCACAGTCACACATATTGTACTCCTCTACCTACTTCCATGTCTGTGCTTCTTTTCTGTTCTCCTGCTGGTCTCCAGCAGTGTCTAAAGGTGGCAGTCGTGTACGAGGCAGGGCAGCTCAACTTTCATTTCTAGACCAGCAGCTCAACAGTCGAGACATAATGAGCTTTAGCGTTGCCACTCTGCCTCTTACAGCAGCTCATCTTCCCCACCACAGGAACCTAGACTGTGGGTCTCCACGGCAGACTGTTTTCCTGCTTCAGCGTGCGAGGATGTCTGTGCTGTCCTAGGGTGAGTTAAGACCTGGGCAAATGAGGTGAGCCTTCTCTTCCACTTTCAGGAAATAGCCAGCCTTTCAGCGTTCCCTGTGTCAGACTGCAGTAGATGTTTTTTGCAGAAAGAGGAGCTCACACACCTGGGAAGGCACACCTGCATGTGCACATGACCTGATTTGTGTGCATGCGAGCACGCAGACGGACCAGTACGCACTGAATCTACACAGAATAATAAAATGAAATAAATAATAAATAAAATAAAACCATATCACATAACATAAATTAACAGAACCAATGGTCGTCCTGTGAAGCGCTGATGGGCGTGTAGGTGGAATGCTGCTACACCTGTTGAATCTATCGTCCGCCACACGTCCAGGAATACATATTTGTAGACTATATTGTCTCCCTCTGACAGCAAATCATATGTCCATAAAACAGATGTGAGGGCTGTTAATGGAGAATAGAACTGATCTGAGAACAGTCTAGCTGTATGACTGCACACACAGAAGTAGACAGGGCGTGACATACAGTGCTGTCCACTGACGTCAGAGCAGCACACTCACTACTGTCACCGGGAATGGAGTCATGGCCTGGGGAGCTCAGAGTCTGCATGTGTAATGGTGTGTGTGTGTGTGTGTGTGTGTGTGTGCGCGCGCGAGTGTGCAGTCAGCACTGCTGTGGAGACAGTGAGTCAGAGAGGCAGACAGGAAAGCAGAGAGAGGCCCCTGGTAAAGTCCCTCTACCTCCTTTACCTTCAAACGCAGCCTTGAAAAGTCTTTGATTATGTCAGTTTTATGCCTGTGTGTGTGCAAGTGTGTGACAGAAAGATGAGCTGTGCATGGTCGTTCAAGTGTGTGAGGTCACGACGCTCCTCGTCAGGCCCTATTTTAAGGCCTGCGACTCATGGAGTGCCCCGGCCTCCACAGACCCATTGGGCTAATGATCAGCCTTGGCAATTAAAGCCAATCTGTGAGTCAGTGTGGCATCAGGAGGGCCATCTGCTTCCAGCCCTGTAGCACTCACTCTGGCCTGTGGGACCACTTGCTGGGGTCACAGCTCCCCCAGCTTGTAGAGAGATGGTCACAGGATCGAAGGAACAATCTGCTGTGTAACTTCAACAGAAACCTGTTCTACCGATAGCACTGCTGTGTGTGTGCCACCACCACATCTCATGAGTGCAGTAAAAACACAAACAGTGGGATCTGTCTTATGGAGGACAACGTTGCATGCACCCATGACACAAGCAAGCTCCTCATCAGCCTCAGGCCAGTGATTTTTTCCACCTGCTCCAGTACTGTAGCCAAGAAGTGGGGTACTTATTGCACTGAAATGGGACATATAAGATGTCTGAATACTTAAGAGAGCTTCAGACCTGCTGATAATGACTGTGCATGATGTCCCAAACTACATCATCATCCACACTGGAAGTAATGAACTATAACCAGCAAAAAAGGAGTTTCATTGGACAGAAAGTTTGAAAAGGTATCTTCCACAATTTTAATTAGTGAACTAGTAGGGAAAACATTGATACAATGGTGTCTTCTATGGATCCACATGAGATTACAGCTGTACTGGAGCAATTCCAGTTTGCGTATCTGCACCTGGAGTCAACTGTGCTGACATTAATGGAGCAGAGTTCTTGAAGTCAGACTCTAATTCGATGTAAACAGATTTTTTGTTTGTCTTTGATTCCAACATTGTGATGAACTGATACTTCTATGCTTTTGGGCCTTTATTATGAAAAGGAGCTACAGGAAGTGTTGAATTTGCTTTAACACCATGTTCACACAGGAAAAGGGGTTTTGCTCATTCTTTCTCATGTTCACTTTCGCTCATCAGCTGAGCTTTGCCCTACGCAGCTAGACACATCACTGCACATCCACCATGCCTTCTTGTCCTTGACCGCCCACCTTGCAGACGCTACCTTTGCTTTAAAAGTTCATAGCTCTATATAGTACATGTCAACATCTTTCCATCTCCCAACAGTTGACAGTTGTTAAACCCTGGGAGGCTAACTGGAGTTTCAGGCCAATGCCCTGGTGTGACCTCTGGTGCATTTATCATATGCTTGGTTGGCTCTGCCCCAGTTTATAGGGGCATGCAGCCCCCAGGAGGAGGCACCATCATACCAATTGCACAGGTCAGCAGCTCTCTTTCCTTAAATACCACCTACTGAGAGGACAGCTGCTTCCTGTACCTTTATATTTTTCTCCTACAGGAAAGGGGAGGAGGGTGGGGGCAGTGTCAAAAAGTCAGCAGACGTCTTTTCACTGTTATTTACAGTTGCATAGAGCGACATGCACCTCCTATGGGTGTAATCCCGACCCACGCAACAAGTGTCACTCTGTATTTGAGGAGGACAATCCATACTGCACCACGGTTTGTCAAGTAAAAAATGTCTTACATGACTTAATCAATTCTCAATGAAGAATTTGCTGGTTGAAAATATTCCAACAGCTTAATGTTTTCTGCTCATTCGTGTCAAATTGTCAAAATCGTTTCAAAAACTGAAGGACCCAAACATGTGACTTGTTTCTTTGCATATGGATTTGACTCAGATGCATATGACCCATACATATTATGCATTTCAGGCCAGATGTACTATCCCTTGAGCGGTTTGTAGTAACTTGAATCAGGACAACTCAACAAGGACAGACATGTGGGCAGTAATGGCAGCCAAACTCCTTGTCCTCTGCATATGGGGGGGGGGGGGGGGCTTGTTGCCAACCAGGCCACCCTGAAGGTTTTCATATTCAGTAGCAAGAGAAGCTGTGGAATCCAGAACCACCTCATGGGCTGAGCCCTGTG
>NC_060172.1:26086298-26133798 GCF_021292245.1 Micropterus dolomieu
GGGGGGGGGGGGGGGGGGGGGGGGGGGGGGGTCTTGTTGCCAACCAGGCCACCCTGAAGGTTTTCATATTCAGTAGCAAGAGAAGCTGTGGAATCCAGAACCACCTCATGGGCTGAGCCCTGTGTAGAAGAGAAATCTACCCCACACTGATTTAAGGGTTTTGAAATGTCATTATCTTTTGGTCACTTAGATAGGATAGAGTTTGCGTCTGTGTCTCAAGCATGGCTGGTTGGTGGAGTTGGAGATACAGAGGGACGGAGGGTACTGCATTGCTATCCCACACGTCTTATCTGCTGGGGGAAGCAGATATGACACAGATGAAGCATGTGACAAGAAAAGGATATGGCAACAAGACAAGAAAAACAGATGGAAAAACCAATCCACCAACTACAACAAATATACTCTGCTCAAACACTGATAAAATGTGCTGTGAGAAAGAGACAAGATGCAACATTTAAAAAAAAAAAATGGCCTAGATAGTTTACGACAGCAAATTAGGGCTATTGTAGGTTAAAAAAAATTACAGAGGGGGGTAATATTGCAAGAAAAAACGTTATTCTCTGAGATTAAAGTGGTAATTTGAGTGATTTTTTTTTTCTTGGAATACTTCCACCCTCCCCCGACTTGGTCTTTTTTTCATTTTAAATCTACAATGGCCCTAACATGCCATCGTAGTTTCTTTAGTGTTGAGGTAACTGGTAACGCAAAATTACCAACCCTTCTGTCCTCATTGGACCCTTGCTACACTTACCGCTGCCCTCTCCCCTTCTTAATCATCCTTCCCCTCCATTCTTTTACCACTTAAGAGGCTGACTCACTGGACCTGAATTGCTGTTTGTCTGTCATGACATCTGGAGTAGCTGGATGACTGAGTGTTATGTCTTTCTCTCACTCAGTCTGTCTCTCTCCCCTGATGGGACCCTACTAACATCTTCATCCCTGTTTTTTCAGTGTAGCATAATGACCTCCTAGTAGCAGCCCTAATGGAGCCATAATGGTCATTTATGCCAGGGGAGGCTCTGAGGGCACAGCTGTGGAGGCAGCGAGTCGCACAGGAAGACGGGAGAGCGGAGAGAAGCTCCTGGTAAAGTCCCTCCACCTCTGCCTCTTCCTTTCATACACAGCTCCTGAATCTCAGTCTTTGTATGAATACAGCTATTCTGTGTGTGTCGGGTGTATGTGTTCAACTGCGCATTCATGTGTGTTTAATGAAAGGAACTGATACAAGACTGGTTAACAATAGAAAGTACAATATGAATGTGCGAGGGGTGGATCCCTTCTTTTGATGTTCACTTCTACAGCTTTTTCACATGCATAATGCACATATGCATACTACATTTTCTTTTTTTAATTACACTTTCCCCTCATACAGACAAGCTTCCTATTCATATATACATCAAACACACAATGGAAGATACTACCATTCTTAAACCTCTTCATATTTCTTCTTCTTCTATATTTGCTGCCACCACTGGCAAGCAAATATAGCAAACCACTGTCAAACTACGCTGTACATAAACTACAGTCCATAAGCTTAACTTGCACTTATTGCTAAAAGCTATTTTCTTTCTAACCATTTGCATTTTAATATGCACAGTGAAACACAAACTCCTTTTCCTGTATACAGTCGTAGCCTAGAGTAATCTTTCAATATACTGTAAGGCTGTGATCAAATAAGATACTTCTTTCACTGTGGCTTTCAACGCCTTAATCACGTAAGGTCCTCCAAACAAGTCACCTCATGCTTTAAAGACGGCACATCTTGGGTTGTTCCCCTGGGCGCTGCAAGTTGAATAATACAATAGCACATTTATCAGCAAGCTAATGCTAATTAGACTGTTGCATAGAGACGAGAATGATGTACAGTAATGTTCCTCATGCCTTGTCAGCTCCTGCTTTCTCTTTTTCTAGCAATACTCAGAGCTGCCTTTTGGGTTTAAGTAGGGATCAGCATGCTATCTAATCCATTAGGTAACTAAATATAAAAATGTAGGTTTGATGTACTCAGGCAATCATAATGTTTTTTTATTAACCTATACTCGGATGGAAAAAACAAAACCAGACAGATATGGCATGAATTTCTGGAGGGCATGAAATACATGTAGCTTCTCTCTAGGGGTCAAAAAAATTTAGCTAAGCACTGCTTCCTCCACTTGAAATTTAAGAATGAAATTTAGCAGATACGGTAAAGCAAATGTCAGTCAACTTAAAACAGGACTCATGCATGTCCCACTCCTACTACCACAACAAGGATCTTAATTTCAACAAAACTTCTAAATCTGAAAATCTGTGCAACCGTTTTTACCTGCAGTATCTAGGGAATGGTGCACTCTTAAATGTCTGATTGAATTAAAATGAGGTACAAAAGGACCTCACTTTGAGACCAAGATCTTTTCAATTTTAGTTTGCTCTTTGTAGTTGACATATGTTAGCTCTGAAGTCTGATAATTTAAGTCAAGTTCTGTAATGCTGATTTGTGCTATATTTTCATACTTTGATCCTTGCTCCAGCAGCCATCTAGCATGAGCAGAGCAGTGTACAACATTGTTAACAGTGAATGTTACTTTCAAGTTTTCTTTGGGCTAATGCTATTTTTCTCTAAAGCAGTCATAAGTCTGAATACCTCACTGGCAGTGTACAGTTGTTTCACAGAGTATCACATTTAAATAACATTATTTACTATTTAATTTATGGACAGAATGACATAGAACGAATGCGTGGTAATATTTTTGCTAGAGCTGTCAGTTTAAATTGGTTTAACGTCATATTAATAACAAGCCCTCACTGAGACGCACAATGATCCTATAGGCAGCTATTGCTTAAGTGATACTGCATACCTACATTCACAGATATGTACCACCCTGACATCACTCTAAAGCTATCTGACAGTGTTATATAGGATACCTGCCAATGTTGTCATCTCACTATATCAGTGTATTTATTACTGCATCCAGTTGATGATAGTGCAGCAGCTGTTAAAGGGCTGGTTCCAAACTGCAAAAAAAAGGTATTTTCTCACTAAACTCTTCACTTAACAGTAGTATCACTGGCAGTGAGTCAAGTTTCTCAAAATGTCCTGACTAATACTGTTGACATGTTGCTAGTGAATTTTGTTTCATGTAACTTTTCAATGCTATAAGCATGAAACTAAATTCAATTCACTTCCATTACATTAGGGAGGCAGCACAAATCTCAGAGGCTGATATCTCAAAACCTAAGCAAACAAACTCAAATGATCTGCATGGCTTGGTACCAAAATATATACAGAAAGTGGGAAAATGTGTTTTGATTGTAATTTGGGTGAATCTACCCTTTAAGTAGCTGGTGCAGAGTGGGTTTAGCGTGTTCCCCCTTTCAGGAAGTTAACCTCAATCATGCAAATATGTCAATCAGATTGATTAACACGACTCTCGAGTCCCAAACGTCACTTTTTTTGGTGTATTTCTTGGAAGCATGTCCTGGGTGTGTGCAAATGATTTTTGGGAAAAGCAAGGATGATGCTGAATTCAAAGCAAGGTTACTTCAGGAACTGAAAATGAATATGGAAATTCAGCTACTCAACTCAAGAGTGAAAGTGTCAGAAATATTAGCATTATTTTCTTTCAAAACCGCACGATGACAGCAATACAACGACACAAGTCTGAGGGAATGGTGTTATTTGAAGGTAAAGGCAGTCACAGCCTCAGCAAAAGTCCAGGGGTCTTCATTGTAAACAGAAGGGATTGTTACATCCACACATAAAACAGCAACATGACAACACTCCCATATCACATTTACATGCATACATTGCAGTCCCCGCTGCTTTCAATTGACACTGTCAATACCACTGCTTGCCATCAAACTCCTGTACGTGCAACAGCACAATCTGAAAAAATGTTCTAATATTTTTTGTCACAATGGAATCAGACAGAGAAGACTGTTGCAAGTTATTATTTATCACTGTGTTACACAGCATCTCAGAAGATAATAACCCTACTAACAAATAAATCAGCGTAGAGCTAAGGAAACTGTGCTACTTAAACATAGTAAACAATCAAGTAATTGTATCCACTATTCCAAAGGAAAACTGATGAACAGAAAAAACAAACAAAAAGACTTGTTGTTCTTCGGATGTCGCTAATCATGTGTTACACCTCCGTACCATTTGTAATTCTAAGGCAATGGTAAACATTGCAGTCTTCTTGATTATCACTACACATGCAGTATGCAGCATCATCTTTGAAATTCAATCCCAGCTTTAGTTCAAGCATAATGCTGAAACGGTGCTGCCCTGAAGTAAACGGTGTGTGATTACCGCAGTGCGTATGAAATACAGTTGGAATTTAAAAACTGAGCAAAAATCAAGAGTGGGCAATCTTTATCAAACACTTCATTCCTCTGATTGTTTTCAGAATGAATGCATTCTATAATGGCTGAACAAGGGACAAAAACCTGCTTATAATATGTGCAAAGATTAGTTCTTTGTACTTCTGAAAAACTAAATGTATGTCCTAAGTGCAACAGAAAATTTGGAGGTTTTATGATTTCATATTTCAGGAGGAATGTAAATGAGTCTTTTAGGGCCTTATGATACTGAACTTGCAGGTCATTTTCCAATGCTCAAATTTTCAAACCAATGCTGCATGCATCTGTGTTCTGTATTTAAAAGGTACCCTGTGGTTGGGGTTTCTATTCAGTGTTTCTAATCAAACTGAATTATGTGCATTATTTTCTACCTCAGAAAACATTTGGAAAGCCCTTTTTGCATTTTTTGATGTTGCAGAATCTGTGCTGTTCATAGTAATTGTAAGTGTTATTTTACACTAACTACTTGTTTAAAGACAAATAAATACCACTGTCTGGGTTTGCTCTTTGGGAAAATGCTCTGATGATTGTCTATGATTGCTTGCATGGACAAGAAGTGACAGATGATGTGATTTACATCAGTAATATGTGAAGGTCTCTAAGTGCATTAAATAGTAATGATGTCTGTGCTATGATAGAATCATTTTGTAAGCAGCTCACAGGATACAAATACAGACACATAGAAACAGGCTGTGATCGATATCAAACGCACTTTGTGATCAATGTTGGAATTAATTGGGAGTGTCACAAGGACCAGAGTGCTAAGTTGTCAGATACTGTTTAACAGCTGTTGAGCTGGTGACTGACTCTCACCACCACAACTTGCAGCACTGAATGTTCCCTTTTTTTAAAAGTCAGGTTGTGTTTTTTCTCTTCTACAGTTCAGTTGCAGGGATGTCAGCTTTGGTTTCGTTTTTTCTGTGTATGTCTTATTGAGTAGTCTTATGTAATACAGTGTTTCATCACTGATCAATGTTTTATCACTGTTTTATCTTGACCATTGGACAATTACCTAACCACGTTTTTTCCCTGTTAATAGAGGACCCCTGAGGTTTACTCGGTGTAAAAAAAAGCCTTGAAATGCTGCCCGCAATTTACCACCTCTGCCTCTTGGATCCAGCCTGCCTGGTCCCAGCTCCATTTATTTATAGGAGTGTTTCAGCACGGCTGTGTACAGTGAGAAAAAGCTTTTGATCTTAAATTGAAGATGCTTTCCACATCTTAGTAAGGAAGGACACTAGTCAATATTTGGCCTGAGGTTATTTAATTTGGACAAGGAGTTTGATTCATGCATTAAGAATTCCAATTACCCTGTCAAGAGTTGAGCAAGCCCAGAGGAGGCCGTTTTAATAATACAGCTTTATCAAACTCTTTAAATTGAGTTTAACATGGACAGGATCATACATTCTGCCTCGGGGAAGGTGATATCCCTTAATTTGTCCTAAACAGTAAACATTTAGAAAATCCATGTTTAACTAAAATCACTTGTACAGAATAAATAGTGATGGCTCCTTTCCCTTTTCCTCTTCTCTTAGAGTTATATCCACATTCATAACGTTTTTAGGATGCTTTTACAAAACAGGAAGGATGGACAAATACTATTTTTGTTCAATTCCAAATCATCTTAGAGATACTCTACACACACAAAAAAGTTATGCACGTTGGTCTTCTGATTTCAATTTATATCAATCAGTTATCAAAAGAAAGAGTCATTATACACCATAATGATGCCGTTTAAAAACAAATGAACAGTTAAAAATTGCTAAGTTTCCACATTTGTATGCTACTCATGATGAGTAGGTCCCTTTCTTCTGTCAAATAATGTTGTGGTCAAGTATAAATCTAGCATATGTCTGATGTGCAGGTGGTCACAGCTGGACCTCCTGTCTTGCCATTCCTGAATCTATTCCACAAAGATATTACAGAGATCTTAGCTGCTGTCAGATATTTCCAATTCCGTCTTATCAGTGGAAGGAATGATGTCTGGCACGGCAAACAAAGTATGAGTAAAGTCCCTAAATAAAGCATGAAATTGACGGGATGCCTGTCTAAGTGAGGCACCACAGAGCCATAGAATCTTTTCCAGCACAGGTACAGCTGGTCACCTCCAGACTGCACGCCTCCCATTTGGACTCCCATTAAAGTGCCCGGCACTCTGAGTCAACACTTTTAATGCAGAAAATGACTTCATTCATTTTCCATTATAAGAACCACGTTTTAAAATCTGCCTACACAATGCGCTGCTCATTTTCCTGCTTCTTCACAGATGAATTTGCATACATTGGGCCATAGAAGACGAAGAACTTCCCCCATTTTAGACATTTGGTCATGGTAGTGTTCAAGTATGGGATAAAAAGGAGTAAGCAATTTACTTCACCATATGTCAGCTTTCAAAAGCTGGTTCAGAAATCCAGACACGTAACATACTTATAACCCTGCAGATTATTTGGTGACTGACTTATATGTTGATGAGCGCGCGTGTGTGTATTTGTGCATGTATGTCTGCATGTGCTGGAGAGTACATAACAGAAATCAGCTGCAACACTGAAATTTTAAGAAAGCCATTTAACTCACCAGGGAACTGGTAGCTGTAGCTGGGTGCGAATCCAGTGTATCCGCGGCCATACGTTGCCACAATATTAGGGTAACCTTTAATAGAGAGGAGAGAGATTAAAGAGATGAGAAGAGAACTAGAAATAACATGTATATTATATTTAAAGATGTGATACCAATATGGCACACACACACACACACACACACACACACAAAACACTGAGATATGACTACTTATATATCAAATTTGAGAGGGAAACAGATCACGAAAGGCTAGCTTTAAAAACTCCTGGAGATCCAAATGTTATAAACAATAATCAGAATTTCATCAGAATTAAATATGAGCCTGAAATAGTTAAGAGTAAGTATTACATTTTGGAACAATACTTTTCATGCTTTGTCTGGAAAAACAAACAAACAAAAAACTGCAATAAGCAAGAAATGATTTATTTTCATGCTTCAAGCCAAATAAAAATGTGCCATGTATTTATAGCTCATAATGTTGATGGTAAACAACTGAAAAACATTTGCTTTGTGTGAAGTTTGACAACAAGCACTACCAATCACTGGTCAACTGTCACAATTGCATTAACCTCTCTTGGTCTTGGCTGCTCTTGTTGTTTGTCCTACAGGACTTTGTTTTAGGGGTGCTTCCGGATCATGAGATCTCAGCATTTCATTTAGTGAGTAAAACGTTTTTATAACCTACAAGAATAATGGCCACAACTATAAAAATATGGCCCAGATTGTAAAAGAATTTTCTTTCAATGGAAGCAGACTGGTGATTTAAAAGGTGAGTATTCCATAGCTGCTAATATTTTACACAATCTCTCTTGAAACTAAGCAAATTACCCTTCATGGATTGATAACCTGTTCCATTATGTTTTAACACAGTTAAAAATACGTCAACAGGAGCACCAGAGCAGTTAATTGATAGTTGTTGTTGTTTTTTTTTTTACTGATTCCCTTTTTATTGGGGTTGGGTATCAAGAACTGGTTCCAAATTTGTGCTGGTTCTCTAAGGGTTGAAACCCAAAGCCTTGATAAGCTCCAGAACAAACAGAACTGGTTCTGTATAACTGTTTAATTAATTTTCATTTTTTATTCAACCATAAGTTCTCTGCCATTTTTATAGTTCAGTGTAATAACACTTTATAGCAGGCGCCTTGAAGTTGTGTTGTTTATGTTGAGTATGAGTATCTTTAGCATAGCAGAAAGGTTAATGTGTTAATATGGCTAGATGCAGTTTGTTAGGAAGATGCTGTGGACAAGAAGGTGATAGCTGCTCCTCGTTTGAACCTCCAGCACGGCAGTCATTTATTTGTGTGTTGCTGTATTGTTTAAAACTGAATTTAAAACTAACTTATTATTGGCAGTTATCTCATGTGTTCCCAGGGCAACTGATGTTTATATGGGAATCCTAAGCATGTGCTAAATGTGTTTAACCAATCAGATTGCTTAAAAACAATAATAAACAACAATCATCAAGTGAGAGTTTCAAGCATCTTCCTCTCACCTAACTCCAGTGTTTGAATTACAGGGGAGCGGGGGCAGGGGCGGGAGGTGGGAGTCGGGGGGGATCTGTAAGCTTGGAGGGGTCTCAAAAAACTGATAAATAACCATTAGTACAAGGACGGGTTCACACCACCACCAGTGTGGTTCCTTTGGGTTGGTGTGAATGACAATCTGGCAACTCAAAAGAGGGGGTTTCAAATAATATTTCTGATTTATCAGAATACGTTTTATTACCAAATACACTTTTAGTATTAAAAATACCATAACAACAAATACTTATAATAATAATTATTATTATTATTATATGTAATATTTATTCTTGATGAAAGGTTAGCACCTTTTGATATTGAACTTTTTATGTATGTAGTATGTAAGGCTATATATGCATTAATTCCTTCATTCAAGGAGATACATATGGGTTATGTAAACAGGGCCTGCTTTTATCCTTAACTAGCCTATTTGCAGGGGCCAACTTTGTGATTTTTGTATGTTTGCAATGTGGCCCATTTACTTCGCTGGTCCACTTTGTATGACAAATGCAAACAAGTCGTGGTATGAACTGTGATAAGACCATCTAATGCAGAGCTTCTTCCTCGAAATGCCTGCTCTATTAAATTATTGAACACCCCCTGAGTTACAAGATGTTCATATGCGGGACCATCTAAAATGTGCCCATGTGCGCTTCAGACCAACACCAACTTGAATCCGATGGTGCGCCATGATGTACGATACCCAGGTAGAAATTTGGAGAAGATTGTTGTCTGTCCAATAAACTAAACGACATTTCTGCCACTTAGCTATAGAGGGTATGCGCATGATGTCACAGAACACAGTTACGCTCACTGAGTGGCAGAAAGACGAGCAGCAGTGTTTGCTTGAATCAGCTAAAACACAAACAACACATCTAAAATGGGAAAGAGCTGGACCGCTGGTTCTTTGGTAAGCAGTAAGGATCACTGTTGAGTCCGACCCTTTAATTTGAGCAAATAATCACTTGTTTTACTCCCGGTTTGCTAAACGTAGCCATGGTAACAGATGTTTTGCCACTCAGTCCAGCGTGTTCTGGAAGGGGAAGTGACATCAACGTATACCCTCTATTGTTTACAATTTGGAAAATTTAAACAATGTATCCTTCTCGCAGGGGTTCCATTCAGGAACCGGACTTTTAGGTGTGAACCAACCCTCAGAAATATATTAAATCTAATTCAAATCTAATGTCCTGTTGATAAGGCTTGTGTAACATAACATAATAATGCTTATGATTTCTGGATTCCATGTGTTATTTTGTAGACCTACGCATATTTATCAGAAAACATTCACATATCCATTTGGGAAGTTTACAAAATATTGACGGTGGTATGTGGAATCACAGATTGGGCCTTTTATGTGGTGGATTTCTCATATCAAAGGGGCTATAATCATAAAGTTCATGAACAGCTATAACAACATTTCTCATACAGTATAAGTAGATACATTTGTGATATACCAGTACTAGATATTCAAGATTAGTTAATCTTGCTTTTTTTTCCTTTTACAACTGAGGTTAAGTCTAACCATAGCTACTGAATTATAAAACTTGCTGAGGCTGGCAAATGTGACTACAAACTGTAATCTGCAAACCAAAGCCAAAGTCTATGTGAGGCTACAGACTTGTTTAGAAGTTGTGTTGTCCCTGGGTGGATGGAGAGTTGCAATAAATTTAAGAGTAGCAGATGTATTGTTCATCTGCTGTCGTGATTCTTATTACAACCACAGACCCACCAGTTAATTAGCAGGACAGTTTTCAGACAGAAGCAGCTGTGGGCAACATATTGAGAAACGGGGTGTGAGGGAGCAGGCAGAAGTGGGATACAGACAAAACAAGGAAGTTGAGAAGAGTGGGTGGGTGAGAGAGTGAGCCCATGTGTGAGTCAGTAAGAATTTGAGCACCATCAAAGGTAATATAAACATAATTAACCCTCTAATTATGGTATATGTCTCAGTCTTTATCTGTTTTCCTCAAGCTATTATCACCTTCAACCATAAGTCTGGACTAAATTACCTAATAAAAGGAAGTCCTTTAGGCCAGGAATAAATCACTGGAGCCATCCTTGATAACTCTTCCTTCATTGTGTGTAAGCTACACCTCAGAAACTGACCTCGGAAACCTCTTTCAGGCTTCTGTGTCCTCAGCTCTCGTTAGATATGTACCAGCCTGATAAACTGCCTGCAGCCACATTACCATCTGAATGTCTAAAATGTAATTTTTGGGCTGTGAATTCCAAATTCAAGACTAATAGAGCTTACATTAAACACAACATGATGAGATATTTCTAAATACTAACTACTTAAATAACTATACAATACATATACTGTATCACACTGCTGTTCTGGAGCAAGTATAGAGCTTGATACATTTCATGCAAAAATGGTATACATGCGGTTGTATATATGTGTCTAAAGCAGGAAGGCGTCAAAACCTATTTTGCATGCATGCACATTTGTGTGTGTGATTATGTGCGTGAGTGTATGTAGGCTATGTGCGTGTGGTTGTGTGTGTGTGTGTATGGGTGTGAGCATGTGTGTGGATGCTCTGTTCTGTATGCCTCAGAGCCTGTGCCAGCTGGAATCAGAAAGGTTGACCTTGGTCATAAATATCTAATCAGTGTTTGCTGTCCATGAAAAAGTTCAATTTATTCCTGACCCAATGGGAAAATGCCTCTCCCAGACCCGTTCCCCTCTCTCGCAGACAAAAAGAAATACAACTCAGAGAGGCGATGAGGGGAACCTTAACCTGGTATGGATGAAGTAGGACGGAGAAAAAATAAAAAAATAAAAATCCTCATCAGCTGCTGATGAGAAGTCATCACCAGGAAGCTACAGATGGATAGCTTTCACAAAGCCCCTCATTGTTTGTTTGGTCTGAAAAGAACTGTGATACGATACAATGAAAAGCTATCATGAACCGCAAAATATTGGATATTATGTGTTTGATACTGTCTTACTGTCAAACACAATAAATGCCAAACTAAAATTGCTGGCTTAGATACCGTGGCTCCTCACACTCTCTTATTTCAACATTTTCTGAAATGGCACAACCATTTTCCTAGTCTGACGTACTGCATTACAATGGGCTTCACATTACTAAATGAAGAATTTGCTGCCAGATGTGTGCACTGAGTGTCTAAGGCGAGAGCTATAGAGAGGAATATGAAAGTGTCGGGAAAGTGGATTAAGATACATGCTAAGTTAAGCTACTATCTCATGAAATTCTTAGTATGTGCATATCTACAAATATTGCAAGAGAGTGGGAGGAAAGAAGAAAGAACGAGACTAAATGAAGCCTGCCATTGTGTCTGGCCTGTTGGCAGCCTCTTAGTGCTCTTATTTGCCTTATTAATATGCATGCTAATGTACCTATTTTATGGCTCAACAGTTCTGATTCACTTTAAAATCAATTATCCATCTGGTACACCCATACCTCGCCTAGGCTCAAATGTGTATTAATTTCAGCAAACATACATCGGGTGCAACACAATAAAGATAAATGCCTCGATTAGAGGCAGTAAACAAAGGAGATAGGGATGGCATTAATGAGATTTGGCACAAAAGGAGCTTACACTTTCTTAAATAATGAGCCTAGGGTCCCTTTTTCCAAATGCAAATTATATAAAGGAATGTTTCGCTGTCCTTGTTCCAATTTCATTTAGATAAGAGTGTCTCCAAACAAGTTGGCTGTTAATATTCTCACATGAGCACATCACTGCCTTTCTGCCTGCCGTCTCCCAATGGAGGGGAAGAGTGCTGTCCTCTTCACAGACACATTAGTCTGTAATAAGTTCTGAAAAGTTCACTGTGCTTGTTAAATGCTTCTAACAGATGAGATGCAAGTGAACGACTTAGACAGAGCTGACAGAAGAACTTGGCCAGTCTCAGCAACACTTTTACCTCAAACAGCTCCATTTTCAGTTTCATGGCTGGGTCAACCTGGAAATAACCCTGACAATTTATGCAACTGTATGTGGATAGATGGACACATACAGATAGATAGATAAATGGATAAATAATATAAAAAATTTGTTTTATTTGTTAAAAAAAAGCTCAATAATTGGTTATATCCACTGGTTCATGTCCTTGTTCTTCTAAAGAAAATGCTAAACAAACAATTGCTAAATACTGTATGACTTGCTATCGACTTTCAAAGCCGCTTTAAACATTACGTTACCAAGTACAGATAAAAATGCATGACTGTGGCTCTGCCTGCACCTGCTACGGGGAGGGAGGGGGTCTCTTACAATCAGCTGCATGTCTCTTTTGCTTTTGAAGGAAAAAATAAATCTTTTATGTAAGGGCAAATCCATTTGGTTGGGTCGCACATACAAATTATATGCATAGGAAATGTGAATGACAGACAGACAGACAGACAGAGAGAGATACCTAGAGAAAGAGAGAGAGGGAGGGAGAGAGCGCAATAGTGTTAAATAAAAAGGGCCACAGGCATGGGCTGGATGGTAATGAAGAGGGGTGGGCCAGCAGCTGAGGTCCCTGTAGATGAGATCTCTCCCTGACATGTGTGTCCCCTTCATTACCCATTAAGGGGGGCACAGTGATGAATCCTTAATATGACATTACACCAATTTTCCTCTTCATTTAGCCTGATAATGTGCTGGTCTGCTCCTATATGCCCAGGGGCTGCCTGTACCAGACGCGACCAGAAATAGACCACAGTGGCCACTGGTGGCACACCTTGAAGCAGCCTAATTAGGGGCAGCGCCTACCTAATGGGGCTATCTAGACGAGAGTTTGCATGAGTTGATTTTTTTTAGAAGGCAGAAATTGATGACTGAACGGTGTGCATGTCTGACATGTCCGCTTATTTGAAACCTGCTTAAAAATTTGGCACTTTAAGAAATTTATTCCTGTTGCTTGATGGACCTTTTCAGCATGATTTCAAATAAAGGACATAGATCACTTGTGTGGGTATTTGCATTTGTGTGCGTTTTTGTGTAAGTGGGTGTGTGTATGACTTACTCAGCATGCCCATCCCCAGCATGAAGGCATCCATGGTGTAGGGCAGACCCCTGGCTCGCCCTCGTGTACCTGGTGGGAACATCACCTCCTTGGGCTGGGCCTTCTTACATTCTACCTATGTAGACAGACAAACACACAAACACAAGCACACGTACACACAAACACACACAGAGACAAACCATTAGACTGTGGTACACAACCAGACAGATCTGACAGGGCTGTCTCAGCTCTTTAAGGTGGTTTTCTATTTGACTTGCACAGCGCTACATGTTTTCCATAGAGAAAAACAAGACTGAGTCAATCTGAGCACCTCACATTTTAGAGGAAAGTCTCTATGGAAAACTTACAATCATGCTCCTCCTGCATTAAAGCAAAGGTTGTTGCTCCAGTGAGCATGTGCCCAGTGCCTCAGGGAAATACAAGCTTAATTCTTTCCAAGAGTTTCTGAGACATCAAGGTAAGAGAAGCGCTGTTCTGCAATGCCATTACCACAATCTCACTGTGTGGCAGTATGTTCAGTTTCTTTGTGAAAGGCAGTTCTTTGTATGCATGCAATATCTCTTGACAAAATACATCCACTGTTGTTTGTTTCATTTAATTTAAGTCTTGCCAGGGCAGTGTGTTTAAAAATCTGAAGCTGGTCAAAAAAAAACACTCTTTTAAAACTGAAAATAGATGTTCTTTGTGTCTGTCTATCTGTGCATTGTGTATTTGTCTACTAGGCTGTAGTCCCTGGTGTCCCACAGTCCAATTCCACCTGCAGCACTCATCTCTCTCGCCTTTCTTTCTCTCACTCCAGTTCTCACACATACAGGTTTGTTCATTTCCCATCTTGCAAGACTGACATCTCCTCCTCCTACATAACACATATCAAATGAGGGATGTGACAGGGGCAGATGAGGAGAAGGAGGAAGATGAGAGTGCTATTTACCACATATCTATTCTATCTCGATGAATTTTAGAGAAGCACGATTGGCTGACAAGGGTGGCATGGTCTTGTGTCTCTTGGTTGTTCTTTGGTAGGCTGAGTCTGTTCACCATGCTGCACAATCTATTTGCTCCACTGCCTGCTTGGCATCAGCCTGTCCATCTGTTTGTCTGTTTGCCTCCTGGCTCTTGCCTGCTTCTCCCTACTGCCGCCACTTAAGCAGGGCTTTCTCGGCTGCTGCGATTCACATGTCATCCTGGCCTGCTGCACAAGACAGGCTACTGCGCCAGTGCTGTGTTCACCTCAACCAAGGTACAGCCCGGCATCCATACAAATAGGATCGCAACACTGACAGGCCAGCAGTGTACATTACTATTCACACTCATTCACACATGCACGGTGGTAGACACAACATGCTTTCGCAAGTTGCCAAATGGAAATAAAACTTAATGTCTATACAAAGATGCAGTGTTAAATGAATGGTATAATAGTAGCAGTATAGCAGGAGATAGCTAGGATTGGGAATTGGTTCCAAATTATAACACACTACAAAATTCCATAAATGGTCCCAGTTAAAAAATAATAAATGTTCATTTTGATTCTGCTTATCGGTTCCTAAACGCAATAACCCTTTACTATTGCAAATAAAGGCTACATATGGGCAAGGACGTCGTGGCTACATAATGGACCTGTCTACATAATGTTGAAACTCGTGCAAGCGTACGTCGGTGGGTCTGCGGTTGGCTCTCTGACTCTGCAGTTCGAAGACATTGCAACAGTGTGTCGATTTGTTTAGATACAAGTATGTGTGGCTAACGTCACAAAAGTAGTGACAGAGGGACCGTGGTATACGCTCAAAGGTTTGGCTTAATTAGAAAACAACAGGACAAAGTGCAATGCATGTGGGAAGCTAATTTGCTGTAATACAGGTTGCACCTCAAATTTGACCAAACATTTAAGGCAGCACGGTGTTGATCTAAAAGACTTTTCAGTGTTTGATGTCTTGGGGTCTCCCAGTCCAAGTGCGTCATCTCTAGCACCTACATTGGAGCCAAGGATACCAAGCCACGAAACTCACTCTCTGGCAATAAAGGGAAAGATGACACAAGAGAAAATACCACAGCATCCACAAGAAAATGTATACACTGACTGTGGAGCATATGTTTTTATTGTATGTATTTACTTTGTGAATGACATTGAATTAACTGGTTTTAATGAAACAATAAAAGGAAACGCTTAAAAAAAAAAGAGATATTTTTGATATATAAACATTTGAGCTCCCGCTTTATTTTTTTCACTACATTGGAATTGAAATTGGGAATCAATAAGAACCAGAATTGATACACAGAATCGGTATTGATAAAATTCAAATGATACCCAACCCTACAGAGGGCTAGAAATGTAAAGACGGAACACTAATGAAAAAGGTTTCTATTACAGAGGGAAAGTTGCTGCGTTGCAGAGCTGTGATTTGTTGCTGTTAGCAGCCCTTTCATTTGAAGCAGACCAACTAAAGTACACAGTTCCCTCAGCCACTTTGTAGCTGTCAAAGCTACTTTGCCCTCCTTGCTCGCCTGCAATGGTTTGACATTGTGCTGAAGAGAGCACAGGCGCTCTTATTGTCAGGGAATGACCCCCAGCATGGAAGTAGGAACTGGCTGGGACAAATGGGTCTGTTAGAAATCTCAGTACACTGCTGGAATTTTCACATGTTACAAATACAGCAGAGTTCTGCCCACACGTAGACATGGCACTGTCTGATCAGCGTCCTCCAGTAGCCCCTGCCATATCCACAGAGTTGGACGCTCAGGTAGCCTGCTGGGAGTAAGACAGACCCGGGTGTGAGTAATGCCTACATGCTCTCAGATGCGGGTCTTTGATATTCAGAGAGAGGGTTCCTTGTCATGGATTTAAAACCAGCCAGGAGCCAGGATCTGTGGTGGTGTGAGTGTGTGGGTGTTCACCTGCTTCAAACACACAGGAGTGTGTGAGAGAGGGAGGCAGGAGCTTTCAAGAGTGAACTAAGTCAAAGAACGAGAAAAAGAAATGAGAACAGAGAGGACAGCAAGACAATTCTGAGACTGACAATGAAGCATTGCAAAGGCTCAGCAGCTGTGAACGCAGGGATTCAAATGTTACCAGGTGGACAGTTTAACAGACTGAACCTTTCACCACATGAGCTGTGGGAAAACACTTAATTGACAAAATCTCATTTTAACTGCAAGTATTGTCCTGAACTATAGCTTGTGTAACTTCTCTAGGACTCTGGTTACGAAGGCAGCTCAATAATGTGTTGTAAAAAGTATTATGATCCACCATTTCGAAAGTCCTAAATGGAGGTGTGTGAGCACCCTGGTGCCTTGTGAGAAAAGGGAACCCTAACCTTGTTCACCCGGGATTTGTGTAGACAAAGTACCGAGGAGATCTGCCAGACATATACAGTTTGCAAGGCAGTTCACTGTTGAAGTGAATTTCTGCCACACAAGGTTGACAAGGTAGGCCTACCTCAACCTGCCCGCTGCACTGATATAATGCAGTTGAATTATCGTTTATTATCGAGATTTGTGTCACTAAGGGTGGGTGATATGGCCAAAATCTTGTATCACGGTATATGTAACTTTATATCATGGCAAACGTATATATCACGGTACAGTAACTGTTTGCCATCGCATTCTGCTGCTGGATTTGTGAGATCACAAGATCATGCCAGTCACATGCCAAATCTGTACACCCAACCCTATGTGTACCTGTAACTCAAGATAAAGTCAGGGAAGGGGAAAAACAGAAAGCCAAATAGCAGCCATAATATCTTAAGTTTGAATTCATCTTTTCAGTGAGTTATATTTTTCTGATGTGGGAACTCTTTACTGTGTTAGTTTGAACAGTTGGAGCAATCATTCAGACTCCATGCAGCTGTTTAAAAAAAGTCGACCTTGGATCTTGCATAAGCTACCTGCAGCCCAGTTTGCCAGGAGTAAAAACAACAGGAATCAACAACAGTAAATGACCCCAAAACACTGTGCCACAAGGAAACAGATGTTGACATACAGTATCTCACAAAAGTGAGTACACCCCTCACATTTTTGTAAATATTTGAGTATATCATGTGTCATTTCATCTGACAACACTGAAGTAATGACACTTTGCTACAATGTAAAGTAGTGAGTGTACAGCTTGTATACCAGTGTAAATTTGCTGTCCCCTCAAAAAAACACATCACACAGCCATTAATGTCTAAACTGCTGGCAACAAAAGTGAGTACACCGCTAAGTGAAAATGTCCAAATTGGGCCCAAAGTGTCAATATTTTGTGCGGCCACCATTATTTTCCAGCACTGCCATAACCCTCTTGGGTATGGAGTTCACCAGAGCTTCACAGGTTGGCATTGGAGTCATCTTCCACTCCTCCATGATGACATTACGGAGCTGGTGGATGTTAGAGACTTTGCGCTCCTCCACCTTCTGTTTGAGTATGCCCCACAGATGCTCAATAGGGTTTAGGTCTGGAGTCATGCTTGGCCAGTCCATCACCTTTATCCTCAGCTTCTTCAGAAAGGCAGTGGTGTGTTGGAGGTGTGTTTGGGGTCGTTATCATTTTGGAATATTGCCCTGCGGCCCAGTCTCCGAAGGGAGGGGATCATGCTCTGCTTCAGTATGTCATAGTACATGTTGGCATTCATGGTTCCCTGAACAAACTGTAGTAGTAGGGCACTGTAGTGCCGGCAGCACTCATGCAGCCCCAGACCATGACACTCCCACCACCATGCTTGACTGTAGACAAGACACACTTGTCTTTGTACTCCTCACCTGATTGCTACCACACACGCTTGACACCATCTGAACCAAATAAGTTTATCTTGGTCTCATCAGACCACAGGACATAGTACCAGTAATCCATGTTCTTAGTCTGCTTGTCTTCTTAAGCATCATCTTTAGAAGAGGCTTCCTTCTGGGATGACAGCCATGCTGACCAATCTAATGCAGTGTGCAGTGTATGGTCTGAGTACTGACAGGCTGACCCCCCCACCCCTTCAACCGCTGCAGCAATGCTGGCTGCACTCATACGTCTATTTCCCAAAGACAATCTCTGGATATGACGCTGAGCATGTGCACTCAACTTCTTTGGTCGACCATGGCGAGGCCTGTTCTGAGTGGAACCTGTCCTGTTGTACTGCTATATGGTCTTGGTCTCTACCGTGCTGCAGCTCAGTTTCAGGGTATTGGCAATCTTCTTATAGCCTAGGCCATCTTTATGTAGAGCAACAATTCTTTTTTTCAGTTCCTCAGAGAGTTCTTTGCCATGAGGTGCAATGTTGAACTTCCAGTGACCAGTATGAGGAAGTGTGAGAGCAATAACAGCAAATTTAACACACCTGGGGCCATATTACAGAAAATTCCTAACCGACAGATCCTATCCTATAACTGCTTGGTAACCATGGTAATAAGGGTTAGGAACTGATTTAGGTAAAAGGCCATTACAGATTAACAGTTCCTAAGTCAATGTTCCTTTCCTAACTTAAGATAGGAAAAGTGTAAAGCATCCTTACTTCGTAAAATCTTAAATAAACTCTCCTAACTTTAGGATAACTGTTAAGCAGTTCTAACTTTACTTTTCCACCAGGTAGTGGTTGTTTAATCCACATGGCTGCTCTTTTATTGCTTTTACAAAATCAATAAAATGTCAACAGAAGGAACATAATTGATTCTACCGATGTGTTTGATGACAAATCACTCGTTATTAGAAAGGCTGTAGGTGTAACGCTAGATAATGTCTCATTATATAACATAATGTAAAGGCTTGATCTACTAAAGTATCCATATGAAGTCTTTGATAGAAGGAGATCGTTAAATTCAAGAAATACATAAAAACATGTTGACGTTAGCCAGCAGCCTTTGTAATAATAATTATTTTTTTTACCTTCATTATTAACTTTCCAGAGAAGAAGGGTTTCTGCCGGGAGTGAGGGAGCACAAGAGGAGCTACTACCGGTTTTCCTCTGCTCTTTGGACACAGCAATTGCTTTTCTCTTCGTATCACCTGTAAATGGACTTTTTAACAGCATCAACACTCTGCTGGCTGCCAGATGCCTATGTGACAGTGACTGTGTCCGCTATTGTAGCCCACTCTCTATCTTTAATCTTCCAAAATAAGCGTTACGTGAATTTGGATTTCTCGATGCAGGTTACCAACACCTCTGAGTCATCTGACTCCAAGTCCTATGATAGTTGTTGTTTCAGCTCCATTTCAGTCTGTGTTTCATTTAAAAAAAATACCAAAAAACAGCAATTAAAAGCCGTTTAGCTCGGCGAGATGCGAAAAGTGGCATAAATTGCTAGGTAACGGTCATAAAAGTTGATAACTGATGTTGGATTGAGCATTTAGGACTTCCTAACCTGGGATAAGATAAGATAGGATATCTAAAGTTAGTTAGGATTTGCTTCTGTAATACCAAATTAGGAAAAATCCTATCTTAGACTCTTCCTATCTAAACTTAAGACTTAAGATAGGAACTTTCTGTAATATGGCTACTGCTCCCCATTTACACCTGAGACCTTGTAACACTAACGAGTCACATGACACCGCAGAGGGAAAATGGCTAATTGGGCTCAATTTGAACATTTTCACTTAGGGGGGGTACTCACTTTTGTTGCCAGAGGTTTAGATATTAATGGCCTTGTTATGTATTATTTTGAGGGAATAGCAAATTTACACTGTTACACAAGCTGTACACTCACTACTTTACATTGTAGCAAAGAGTCATTTCTTCAGTGTTGTAACATGAAAAGATATAATGAAATAGTTAAAAAATGTGAGAGATGTACTCACTTTTGTGAGATACTGTATTAGTTATGCTCATATTTACCACAGTATATTATTTGCTTCTAACTGGAAGAATGGCAGGTTAAAAGGTTAGATTAAAAGGATTGTCAACAGGCTTCTTGATGTAATCAATCAATCATCAATTATTTGTTTATTTCACAGTACAATGTAAAAAATGATAAATGGGAAAGAACATTTAAAAGATGTAATATACAATCAATTAATCATCTTGCTGAAGAATGTGCAGCCCCTGGTTAAGCTTTTAAATTCAGGGAAAGACAAATAAACAATCAAATACATAGGTGATAAATTGCATATCACCTCCATCATCAGAGCTCAAATATTTCAGTGTCACTGCAGAATATTTTATGTTGTTCAGCTGTTGTATTGTTCTGGTTTTGAAATCAGAAATTGTTGTTTTTTTGAGGTAACTATTCTTTCAAAAGTATCTCTATCTAGCAATAACACACTTGATATTGAAATTATGAGGTGCACATAATGCACTCCGTGCATCTCCAAGCAATATACCACTGAATCATCTTCACAGTTTGAGGACAGCAGAGTTCCAAAGGAAAAACAGAGACTGGAGCACACTGATTGATTTGCAGCCTTTAAGTGTGCAAACACAACGTTTCAACACTACTGTGTCTTCAGCAACATGTACTTGCAAGACCTCACGAGCACCACTTGATCGGTGCAGAACAAAACAAACAATTGCCTTATATAATCTACAAACCCTATGATACAGAGCAGAGAAAAGCTCCAGTTATGACCTTTTCTTCATCTTTTATACATATTAACCTTGTAGGTATAACAGGAAGGTGTGGGCGGGATAAACTGGCAATGGCTGTCCTTCAGGGATGAGTGCTGTGGGTGTGGTGTGTGTGCAGAGGGGGAGGTGTACGGCTACTATTAGCTTCACTGGTGAATGGATTCCATCAGTAGACTGGCAGACTGAAGAAAGGAAACAGTGTGATTCATTTACTCCAGCTCCCACTCCCAGCTGAACCGTCAAAACACATAGACTGAATAGTTAGGAAATGTCAGGGCTCTGAATGCACAACATCAGGCATGGTGGTGTGGGATTATTTCAGGCAGGCTTGTAGGTAGGTAGTTTAAGATTTTTTTTCATTTAAAACATTTTAGATGTTTTACAAACTGTCATAGTTTTTTATACATGAAACTAAATAAAATATGGAGCAGGTCTAGTGACTTTGGAGTTCTCTGGACTACCTCTAACTTCTCTCACACTTAGCATCTACTTTTAGACCCAACATGCTTGGGGAATTATACTCAGAAATTTAGGAGTTGGAATGACATGCCCCTTTTAGGAGTTTTGCAACTCGGGCAGTTAGGAGCTACCTTCAGCCTTAGGATGTTTTGTGAATGGGGCCCCGGATCCTCTGTTCTCAATTACAGATCAACAATATTACATATTACTACAAATATTTCAAGCCTTCAGGCGAGTCAATATTTAATACTCAAAAGATAGATTTTGCTGGGAGTGTCACTTTACTCTGACCTTTGAGACCTCTGTGAATCTGTCAAAACAAAAGCTGTATGTTATATATTTTATATAAATGGTATTTACAGCAAACCTTCCATTCTGAACCATTCCATGTGAATTGTATGCAATAAAAATAAAAAAAGAGGATAACTGAGTAATGGTAAATCATAATGGTAAGGAGTTTTGGATAAAGCAAAATGATGCCTTTGATGGCCAGCAATCTCACAGGAACCATTGTGGCTGATGATATCCCTGCATGGTTATGTAAAAACTAAGGAATTTGAGGTCATTTTAAGGACCAGGTGCTTCCTGTGGTGTCAAAACAGTTTCCATGGCATGTTTCTATATTCCAAGATGATATTGTAGCCATACACACTGAGAGACACATTCAAAAGTAATGCCATGATCATCAGGTTGACGTCAAATTGCTTCCATCATTTCCTCAATCAGTAGATCTGAACATCATTGAGCTTTTATGGAACATCCTGGAGTGCATAGCGCGAAGTGGATTTCCACCTCCTTCATCCCTCAAAGCTTTCCTTCTTCAATCAAGGGTAAACATCCAATTACTTACAGTCCAGAACTTGCAAGGCAGCTCTCCATGAGGGACTGAAACTTCCGAAGGGTGGTCCTACTTCCTTATTAGGCACTTGATGTTCAAACACTGTTAAAGATTTCCACTCTTTAAAAAATATTTTCAAAGACATTTTGAACAACCCAGAGACTTAAGTTTCTCTCTGCAGAAACTCCTTTTAAAATAGCGATAGCTAGTTCAGTCTATGGCTATAAACAAGTATGTCCATAGGTGATTTACACAGTGTAAGACCTAGGTGAACACACACACACACACTTGACTTCATGGCCCCTAGTTTGAGGGCTGTAAATTTTAATGTTCATCGGCAGCGCAACTGATTGGTTTGCAGGTTTGACACACAACAGCAGAACTGGTACAGCTGGCACTCACTAACTCAGAAGATGGGTCTAATTAAAAGTAATTACGTTTGGTTAGCTGATCTCAGACAACCCACTGCTTATATTATAACTTACAGGCTAAAGGCTACTGATATAATGAACCTTTATCACAGCTTACTGTAACGTTGGCAGACTGATCATATTATGTTCAATTAAATATGATGCTCCTTAAGAACATGATCTTCAAAAACATGCAAGTAAATTTCTCTTGTAAAAATCAAATTGGCTCTTTTACAGCATTAAGCTTGACCTATTTAAGGAATGCAATTTCCAAGTGCATTAAAGAGTAACTTCACCCAAGTTAATAGTTTATTAGTACCAGTTTTAAATTTGAAACCTGTTAATAATAATAATATTTTTGATCAACATTGTATTTAAAACATGATTTTGAATTATAATCATTTCAAGCTGTATACAATATTCCCATTCCTAAGTATCGTTAAAGTGTCTTTTGCATATGATAATAATAAACTGACTGAATTAAATTTTCTATTTAGTTCACATAATCATATTTTTATTGAACTAGTTAATTTCTGTAGTACTGAACAGCAGGTTCACGGTATTTTCTCATAAGGTACCAATATAATATAAGCTTGGGGTCTGTTTATGTTTAATTTGTATAACAGCCCAGTGGTCGGCAATAGGCGTTTTTTCCGGTCGCCGAGAGTTGAAAAATGTTCAACTTTGGGAAAAACGCTGCGCTCGTCACGGTCACTTTTTACCCAGCAGTCCAATCACAGTGCAGGGGGGGCGGGACAAATACACACCGTAGCAACGGTTACTATCCTGGAACCGGGCTTCGTCCTCTTGGACCAAATGGTGGTACTCGCTGAGATGTTTCCTCGCCCACAAAATCATAAACCCACATACGACCAGTCCGTCCTCGCTCTCTATCTGCTTCAGCCTTCTCTTCATACAGAGCAAGAGCCAGAGCAAGTACTCTACTCTGTGTTGACATTTTTACATCCAGTAAAGTCAGGTAGAACTACTTGAAACCACTGACATCATTGAAACACGTCCCCACAGAAATCTTGTGCAAAAAAAGCAAAGCCGGAGGGTTTTTTGGCTGTTGATGTTGTAATAATCCATGAGCATTACAAACAACATTTGTAAGAGGCACGCCTCCTATAAAAATCTGATGATGAATTAAAAAAACATAACAAAAAAACATTGGCAGTTTGGGTTGCTAACTAGCATCCACACAAATGTTACTAAAATACATCCCTGACAGACATACATCATCTGATGTGCCTGTGATTAGTTATTCATTTCATAGTGTCAGTGTTTCTCATATCTGAGTTACACAATTCAACCTTTCTGTATACTAGTTGCTGACACTTCAGTATTTATGGTATAGTACTTGAGGAGTTGTGAGAGTTAAACTCAACTTATCCAACTTATCTGCCAACTGCAATATGTTTCTGTTCTCAAAGTAGATCCCTAAGAGTCTAAGCAGGCAGCTATACAATAGTTCCACCTGAAACTGTATGAATGTGAAACATTATACAAAGTGAGTTTAAAAGATCATGACATTTTTTTAAATTAAAAACAAAAAATAACATATTCATTGTGTATCCATAATAATGTAAGTACATGATGCTATTTTTCTTTCAGTGTTCTACTTATATCAATGCAATGTACATCTATATATATAAAGGCTGGTGTACAAATGCCGACCTGTATCAGTCTCTTCCTCAGTGACAGGGAGAGTGAGAGCTTATTCTCCTCAGCGCAGTAATTGGTTGGTCATGTCAGGAAGACAGTGAGAAATTGACGACTAACAGAAAATTCCTCCCTCCTGTTGTGACCATTCGCTACTGTTCAATATTAAAAATGACACATTAAAGAACATTACCTTGAAGCACTTGACTAAAACCAATGTGAGTCCATTTTAATGGCACACTGTTCGCTCATCAGAGCCAATACTTGATAGGTATTATTATGAATTAGCTGCGCGTGCATAACGGTAGGGTGGGGAGCGATAGAAGGGCTCCTGTCATAGAAAATGGAATTCACAACCTTTCCTTAGCTGTATTAAGGTGCTGTATTACTACAATATGATAAAGAAATTCATATATGTAGAAACCAGAGGGTGTGATAAACTGATAAAAATATCTGAAAACTGTCAAGCCGTCTTCTGCTTATTGATTTTTACCCAAAAATATTTACTGGTTTAAATACAAGGGTAGTTACAGCTACTGTATAGCTAAAGGATGTTTCTACAATAATGCAGAGCTTTGCCCGGGATAATCCATACTTTTATCACATCCTCCATTTGCTAAAGCAGGGCAGTCTCCAGAGGTGAGTGTAGAAGTCAGTGCAGCTGGTGGGGCAGGTTGAGAGCGTCTTGCTAAGCAGCACCCTATTTTTAATTATATATGAGGCAAAACTCATAGTGACAGAGAGGAAGGGCTGCTGAGAGTGAGGCCTCATGGCACATGAACACAGGGTGATTGACCAAGTCACTAAAAGGTCCAGTCACTCACATCTGAGTGGGCATTGACCCACTACACTGCCAGAGCCCTTGAGAGATTGGGCAAGGAGAAGGTGGGGTGGCCTGTACATCCACAACCCTCCCAAGTGGGGTGGAATTTCTGTCTGCATCAATTATTCAAGAACCATCTTAGATAACACTTGCGGGGAGGATGGATGAGGTCTATTTCTGTATAGTACTTCATAAGGATGAAGACAGGGGGCATTTTTTATTTTCTGTGCTGGTGCTTCAGACACCGGATAACCAGTACTCTCCCTCTGTGCAACTAAGGTAAAACCTGAAGTGTCTTTGAAAAATACTCTATAACACACTCCATTATTCGTATCTCTTTGCCGACATTCCAAGATGTCAGCACTTTGTAGAAAATCTGAGGGACACACTTATTTCCTGCATCCCAGGAAAATGTATGTACAGTAGGTGTTGCCAAGTGGGACGCTTACAAAGGCGACAAAAGCCTCAGAAAACTGGCCTTTGCTCTGTCCTTTCACACTGTACCCCCTCAATAATCCTCGTCTTTTGTGTAAAAGTTTTTGGGACTCCCAGATGGGTCAGAGTTTAGTCTGTTTTTGCACTCATCTAGCAGTTGATGCATTTTCCAGCCACACCCTGTGAACCACAACATGTCAAAATGCACAACAGTGTATCACAACCCAGTTGCGTGTGGTCACAAGTACAAGAGACTTGAAGCTTCCAGCCAAAAGGGCTCACTCCTTATTTTACACTATAGCCCTACAGAAGCAAGCGTTTACTAAATATTGATAACAATAATAGGAACTGTCTTGATTCTGACACATCAGCAAGTCAGATGTAAACATTGACTGTTAGATGATACATCAGAGACAGCTTTGATGTTGCTGGCAAGAGACAAGAGCAGGGGATGAAAAAACAAAAATAACCTATAATTTATTCTCTCTTTCTATAAAATCTCTCTGACAAAAAGTTGCAGTTGCAATGCATGAATGGAAGGTACAATGCAACCTATACATGCAAAGAGAATCAATGGAATGCAAGTGGTGTTATTTATGTTAAATATTGTCTTAAGGCAGAAACCCCCAACAAAGTGCTTATTTTTTTAAGTTCTTTAAAGCGGTGCTTTGCGATTCTAATCCAATACACTTTTTGTTAAATTCGGCAAATATTTCGTCATGGGTGGGTAGCTCTCCGTTTTTCGTGTGCTCTGAAAAGAAATCCGGTTTTCCTACATAGCCCCTGGGTCTGGAAATTGAGCACAAACACAGCTGCTCGGAACGAGCAGCAGGTGGCGCGCTCGAAGCAGTGGGAGAGAGAATGTTAACAAACAGTGGTACATTCAAACATGCTGGACTTTCTTACAGGACTTTAGCTGTGAAGATGGCTGAGAAAGCCACAGAGGGAAAGGTCTGAGGAATTGTGAGACAGGTTATATGACCAGGCAAGGGGAAGACCTGTGTTAACATCTGTGAGGGGTTTCAATGCTGGATAAATCTACGAGATTTGAAAGCAATGAAAACCGCTGAGGTTGCTCTGTTTCTGTTGGACAGATGACTAGGCTAATGTTAGCTTTGCTGTTCCACATAAACGGTATCTTCAGTATTACTGTCTTGTCTGTCTGTTGTCCTGTTTGTGATGATCCCAGCTGGTTAGCTTTGTTGGCTTTGCCGCAGCGGTCAGTGTGTGTGCGGTAGAAGAGGAATAGAGGGAGCGCGTGTGTGAACGGAGCCCCGGTGAACAGAGAGAAACGCGTCAGCTCCTTGTTCAGCAGTAAATGTCCAGAGGCCGGTGAATAAAGACTGCTGCTTCACCGGACTAAAGAGGAGCGCCCGTGTGTTGCTGCCAACTGAAGGAAGCTAGCCCTAAAGTTAGCACTGACTTCGGCCCTGGAGACAAACAGTCGCTCCTGTGTTTCCCAACTCTTATCAGTCACTGTATTTTTGTATCAACTGCTTCAAATAACTTGCTAGTTTTTTACTTTGTTGTATTTTAGATGCTGCATTTGTGAGCTTACATGTCGTTCGTTTGATGATGTTTGTTCACTAATTGTAACTATTGGAAGTTCCTCTCAATAATCCTACCGATAAATAAACTACACTCCGTGTCTTAGTTTTAGGCTTAGAAAAGTATTTTGCTTCAATACATATTTAAATATTGACAGGCTTGTTGTCGCATCTTCTACAGTGCTGCTAAAACATCAACAGCTAACATGTTCTCGGACAGCAGACACTGTGGCTTCTGCTATATTTCAGCAGAGTAGGACTGGTTACCATGGCAATTCGCGTTCATGAGTTTGTTTATCAACAAACTGTGCAGAATCGCATAGTATCCTTTTAATAGGAATGTATTTGACTGTACCTCTATGCAGCAGGGTAGACATAACCAAATTTAATTTTGCAGGTTTGGAAGCATGAATCCCAAGGAGAAGGAAATATACTTTTCATTAATGGAACAGCTTAACATTTTCTCACATGCTTATCAACATTACTTTATACATGCTCTGCATTATTGGAATACACTTCAAAAAAAGGATATAAAGTATATTTATTGGTGGACTAGAAATGCCAAAGATTCCCAGGGCTATTAAAGCTTGTGACAGCCAAAGGTTCCACCTGAGCAGATGATTTTAGCAATTGGACTAGCCACAGTGGACGTACTGTGTACACAACTCGCTGCTGACTATATATGTATAGATACCTAGAATGTTTTCATTTTTCAAATAAAACTAGTTAGAAGTATGTTGCGGGGGCATTGGGAAAGCATATATTATGTTTCTAATTTGATGCTTCTTGATACCAGGTATTTGCTGTTGGCTACAGCATTTTTCGTCAATACGGTAAGAATGAGTTAGCCTTTGTTGTAAGTGCTAGACCTGTCCAGCATAGTTACTCTCATCTAGTTTATGTTCTCTAATGAGGTTTGTGAGTTACACATGTTTTATTTGGCCATTTGTTGATTACTGACTGCACAATACTGAGAGACTGCAACATTTTGTTTTCACTTTATAATCTAGATAATTTGCTTTTTTCCCTGATTCAAACACCTTATTCAATTAATGTAAAGATTTTTTTTATAAATTCATAATGATTACTACACTGGCCAACTATTTATTAAGCAGAATTTGCATTCCTAAGTAGCACTACTGTTTACAATCCAATTATTATCTAATTAGAGCTTCTTACAAATAGGCTGAGTTGGACTTAAATTAGGATAATTTTTTGGCATGGTCAGAGTTGGAGTGGAAAACACAACAGTGTAGAAATGTACTCCAGAGATTTCCCATCAGAATTGATGGTAAACAAATGTCTTATTAACTATTTTTGTAACATAACAAACTGTGCAAAAATAGGCTGTAAATAGTTATTGAAATCAAGAATTGACAGCGTTGCCAGCAATTGTTATGCTTTGCGTGCATAAATAGACGCTGTTGATGTTGAAGTGTGATATTTGTGTGCTATGCCTACGTGTCAAAGGATCTGAGACATTTGATTGTGACAGAATATCTTCCATATGCAATCAGTTATTTCTGTCACTCTCTGTCTTTTTGGCTGCAGTCCTAAGCATCGACTGTGATGCAGTGCAGAGACACGGAGGAAGGATTGGGGTCATATGTGACCTGGGCTGGTCCCCGGTGAACATGGTTCTACTACGCTGGTCCTGTCAGTCAGAGAGCCAGTCAGTCAGCCAGTTTCAGGAAGAGGCTGGGTGAGAGTGACACACACTGAGAGTAGAAGCCCGACTGAACGGCAGTAAGACAAGTATTCCCTCCAGTCAACCACAATCCACAGAACCGCTCAAATGATGCAGGATCTCTCAAGAGGCCTGCAGGGCGGAACTGGGTGAGGGAGGACCTAATGTCACACTCGCTACACTGAAGTCGGTTCCTGTCAATTAGCATAAATGACATGATGACTTAGAAAACTGCTACCGAACTCTGCAGAGTGCCCTGAGATGACCATATTACTGGTGTAAATAAAACAAGCATCACTGGGACTCTGTGGAAGGTGTTAATCCCTGACTAATGAACTCTGCCTCTGCCAGTAGCTTCCCTGTTGCAGCCCTGGACATCCCTACCTGTGTGTGTGTGTGTGTGTGTGTGTGTGTGTGCGTGTGCGGTAGGGGATTCAAAAAGAGAGGGACAGGCTCCACACTCCCGTCCCTCAGCCTGACAGGCAGAACTCAGCCACACAATTTCACGGTTTGTGGGCAGTACACACCGCTGCTTTCCCATCCCTGAGACCCAGAGACCCACAGAGTGTGTGTATGTATGTGTGGTAGCCTGTGCATATGAACATGAACACACTCACAAACACACACACACACACACACACCCTTCGCTATTAATACTTGGGGAAAATAGAAATCAAATATTAATCCTTCAACACCCACCTGGAATTGAAAAAATGAGTGGACTTACCATTTTGTTATTGATTTCATGAAAATGAATTTCACAGACTTTCTCTACGATGTCTTCACTCTCAAAAGTTATGAAACCAAATCCTATGCAGAGAGAAACAGAGAAGGGGGGGGGGGGGAGAATGAGTTAGTGAAGAGCCTTAACAAAACTGTAGTAACTAAAAGAAAATGCACCACACGATGGAATATTTTTCAGGAGCCAGATCCAGAAACCATGCGAGTACATCTGTGGAGATTGGCTTGGGCACGGAAAAGAACAAGTGAACAAGACAGACATTGTCCTCTTTAAATCAGGAATATGATGAAATCTGCCACATTATTAAGGGCACTCGAGGACCTCTTTTACAAAGAGAAGATGGAAAAACAGCACAAAGCTCATTTAATGAGATTCAGGGAGCTAGGGCCCAGCATCTGAATTTGATTAAATGCATTTTGTGTTCTTTTTATTGAAATCTCACTGTATAACAAGCCCTCGTTTTATGTTAATGCAGGCCTTAGAATTGATGCGTGGTTGACAGTGGGGTTTTCATGCCATATTTATAGGATAAAAGCTTAACCCCTCTTTTAACACAAACACACATAGACAAGATGGTTTCAGACTTTTGAACACAAGTGGATTGCAATGCTTTCCTCTGTGTTTTGATGGTGATGCACAAAGCAATCTAGCATCTGTATAGCTGGGGTTGAAAGGAAAACTGATATTCTATTACTTTTGCAAAATCGGAAACCGCACAAAAGAGAAACAGTTAGTGAATAAAGCAGCAAGTGGGACTGAAAGGAGATGAGTTTCTTTTCAAAACGCCCGACAGTGAAATAAAATCACCTCAGATTGAGCTTAAACAGCTGTCACTACACCCCATCTGACTCGCACACACTCCACAGGCAGCACCAAGAATTTATTATTATGGAATGTCAGATGATACAGTAAAAACAGTCACCTTCTGAATGTGTTAAAAGGGACTGATACACTAATGGGAGACAACAGTTCAAATACTACTTATTGATTGAGCTGAACAATGGTGAATATTGTCCTATTCATACAAGTGTGACAAATCCACGTGTTTGGGCATCAGCTCACAGTCATCATCCACTTCACAGGACAAATCTCAAGGTCAGTGACTCAAGAAGAAGCTTTTTAGAGCCTAGTATCCTGCACATGTGCACATATTCGCATACTGCACTACAACCAGAAGAGATTTATCAACCATAAAGAGATTTTGCTGTACTGTTGGTACCAGGGCTGCAACTAACAATCATTCTAATTATCAGTTTATCTGCCGATTATTTTCTCTCAATTAATTGATACATTTTGTGGTCTATAAAGTCCCTTCACAGTTTCCCAGAGTCTAAGGTGATGTCATCAAATGTCTTGCTTTGTCCATATATTTGTCAAAAAATATATGGTTTACCATGATACAAAACCGAGAAAAGCAGAAAATATAACCAACCAACACCATTTGGTGTTTTTCAAAACTCATCTTTCAAAACAGTTCCCCATTTTATTTTCTGTCGATCAACAAATCAATTTATCCACTAATCGTTGCAACTCTAGTTTATACTAGTTATTCCTTTAATATCTCAGGTTGTATTCGGTCATTGCTGGCTATGTTGCAAATCAATAAGCAGGACTGCTTTATGGCAGTATTGGATTTTTGAATCAGCACGATTAAATACCTTTGTCAGGTATTTAATTCACTGGCTAAGCCAATTTCCATTTGGTTAGTTTATATATAAACAGTTTACCATTACTAATCTTATAATAAATTAATTTCATATATATCAACAACATACCATATATTTCATTCATATCATATATATGCACACTGTCAGGTAAATATTTAGCAGCTTAATTGTCTCACTATGCACACACCTGCAGAAGTGGCAAAATGAAGTGTACTGTAGTACATTAGTCTCCTAAGCAGCTTATTCTATTAATTCATCATATCATCCAGAAAGATCCGGAGTTTCTTTCTCAGGAGCTGCTGCTTACTAGTCAGCCTATCATAAACACTGGCATTTATAGTTCTGTTATAAAGTCTTTATCTCTCACTCGCATTTTTATTTTCTGCTCCTCCTCCAGCTCCTCCTCCATAAATAACAAAAGCCTCTTTTCTGCTCGTGACACAAGCTAGAAAATATCAAAACAGCTTTGTCAAAAGAATGGTTGGAAACCTAATGTGTGAGCTGATTAAACATGGACAACATCTAATCTGATGAGATCTTATGAGACAGAATATCAATTTCCACCGAGACATCTTAACACTGGGTTGCCTCGACACACATATGTGGGGGGGGGACTGGTGATGACGACAGGCACAATGGGGATGGGGGGGGGGCCAGCTGCACCCTCTTCTCCTGCTCATCCCACCTTCATGCCAGCGCAAGGAGCACTTTTGACAACCAACAAATCAACCGCCAGGAGTAATTTGTCACGGAGGAGTGTAGGTAGAGGGAGTGGAGCATGGGGGGGGGAAGACAGAAAAAGTGACAAGGAAAGAGGTTAACACGCATGGCCCCTGTCGCCACACTCCTTCCTGCTGCTACAGGCAGCTCCTCCATCAACTGACATTTTCCACTGCACCATTATATCCACTGGGGTCAGGGCCAAACCACACCACCCCATATACCACCAGCAGGGCCCTTCCACCCATGACTGGATCTGTTTAAATGAACAAAAATATAGTTTGCTGTAGTGTAAACCACTCCTAGAATGTGTCCTGTACACATACACACAAAAAACAACAACAAACATCCCAATTTTTATCTCTCCTTGGCTCAGCACACGCCTTCTTGGTCAGTCCCCTGTGGACTGTCTGAACCTCTGGCACCGCCATTGCAATGCAGTCCTTTGCTCTACTATCCTATTTTGCAGACCTTACAGACAATTACAGGCCACAAAATAGCACCAACAGAAGCATTCCTCTCTCCCATCCTCATTCTGCAGGGAGTCAGCAGAGCAAGATAGTACTCATGTATCCCGGCCTTTCTCTTTCAACTATCCACACATGGCAGGAGGCTGACCTCCACAAGACTATTAAAGACTGTCAGCACTGACAGACACAAGGAGAGAGGTGTCAACACGCTCACACTGAAGAACCTTCCCACAGCTTAAACAATACCCTGTAAATGGAAACACATGGATGTCTGATAGGAAGGCTGATAATAGGTGTTGTGTGGCTACTGGCTGAGGCCTCTTGGCTGCACTTGCTCACACTTATTAGCGAGAACTGGGCATAGCTTCATCTCATTGCTCCACAGAATCGGCAGGGAGCCTACTTTCACGGCCTTTTACCAGCTTCATCATACTCTGTCTTTATTTCACACCACGGCCTCTCCCAACCGGGGAAAAGGCTGATTCTGCCAGAGGCAGATAATGGAAGAACTTGCAAATTGAGGCGGTAAAGATGACTATGATGTGAAAAGTGGCATCGCAGCTTTAAATTAAGTGAATTTAAAATAAACAGGATGCTCTAACGTGCTACCCACCAGTGTTCATTTCGTTAACATTTTCATCAACAACCTTTTTTCCATGTCTAAGATGAGACACTGAATTTGCTAGCAAGGCTAGCCTGGCAGGAAGCCAAGGCTTTTCTCACAAAAGGAGTTTTCAGTTTGGGGTAGCAAATGAATGAAAGATTCTGGCTTCCAGAATAATGTTGGTTGGGTAAAAGCTAAAATTATTTCACTAGTTTCTAGGGATGAACCATTTAAAAAATATATATCTAATTGCAATTATTTTGACTGATATTGCAATTGTGATATGATTTGCAATATTGGAGGGGATGATGTTTTTCTTATTGTCATTAAAAACCATATTTAAATGATTGTGGTGTGATTCTGAAAGGATCTGTATCAAACAAAGATGCTTTCTTAAGTCTTTAGAACATGATGTGTATGCCAGGACATATCTGCTGCATGACAATATTTATTTAAAATGGTATTTTGACACACATATAGCCTTAAACAAATAGTGCACCTATTTTGCAGTGTGAAACCAAACCAAAACTAACCGAATGTATCAAAATGTATCAAAAAATAAACTTTAGTTCGGACCTTGCTGCGGACTTTCAGGTGTGAAAGTCTCCTAAAGTGTAATGTCTTGTTGTCGACTAAAGCCTGACTGAAACATCTTTAACTCTCATGGCTTAGTAGAAGTGGTTGGAGGAGCTGTATTATTATCAGTATTATCAGTGATACTTTTAGGTAAAGATCTGGTAAGACTGTGAGAGCATAAACATGAGACAGATTTAAGGGTGATATCAATTTAAAACTGCTATGGGTAGCTGCCATCCCCCAACTCTCTAATGACTGCAGCTAAATATACTACAATTAGTACATGAGAGCGAATGCAAAGCACATGTATTACCAGAGATATACTAAGCATATACCTGGTGCTCATTACACACACCTTTCTAGGTCAATGTTAAGCCTGAGCTGAATTAAAAGAAAAGACAGGGAGTCATAGCAAGGAAAAACTATACACACCCCTTAACTGACACCTGGACCTCAAGGTGCTTATGTGCGCACGCACGCACGCACGCACGCACGCACGCACGCACGCACGCACCAGATAAATATGTATGTCCAATGCTTTGACAATGCTCCTCTCATTAAATGCAGTTAAAACTACATTTAGTGAGAGGAGCCTGCTGCTGAGTCCAGTCCCATCAACACAGAGTGAGGAAGCGGTACCTGGAGTATGTGTCAGACGTGTCCTCTGGTACACAGCATGAAGGGAATGAAGCCCCCCTGATGGGCATTTAACATACACACATGTGTGCACACACACACACACACACACACACACACACATACTGTACATGTACTGCTAGGTCATAGGTGCAGCCCACCTGCAGTTCCAACTGCTCATCCTATACTTCCCTTACTGAAAATTATTAAGGTTATCCTGCCCTAATTATGCATGATCAAACCTTCCCCTGTCCAATCAGGAGAAAGTCTACAGGAGGCTCCTGCACTGCCTGTCTGTCTGTGTGCCCCAGCCTCCAAGCCCCATCTTTTTGTAATGCAACGAAGCAGACAGGGGCAGTCCTAACACCCACGGCACAGTTAGAGACCTTTGATCAGTATTTCCGTCTGCTATTACTAGAGATCCAGAGCCCCCAGGCATTAATCCTCTGTTTAATGCTACGAACTCTCTAACAGCACAGGGCACATACAGCAGAGAGAAGAGAACAGAAACAGAGAAGAGCAAATTTGAGAAAATACTGTAACTGGAAATGGTTAAATCTTCAAATGTGTTTCAATAAAAACTGCTTGAAAATACTGAACATTTTCTGGCGCATAAGGAAAGTATTTGTAAAACTTTGTGTAAACACTCTCCTGAAGAATCAGTATTAACACTTTAAAAGAATAAGGCAAAACAAAGTTTGAAAATAAATGAAATTTGCTTCAAATTCAGCTTTCAAATAATTGTGTAATACTCAACCCACTGAAGAAGTCTTAATAATTATATATAAAGAATTATATTAAAAGAAAAAAGATGCAGTCTCCTGCCTTAACACTTGAGACAGAAATAACAGAGCTGTCAGCTGAGGTCTGTAGTCCTGGGGTGTTGTGGTCCTTATCTACTGTATAAAAAGGGTGTTTATGTTGGTTTGGTACAAGCAGAGAGGCAAAGAGCCTTACGATGTTGTGAACAATCATATACAAATGCAAGCACAACAATTGTCAATTAGTTTGTGTTCCACACATACTCAATAAATCTACTACTCATATTGCCATATTTAGATCACATCACTGCAGACATTCATACAGGATCCACCAGTGCATATTCAAGGATCTCCCCTCTTAACTTCTGTAAATGCCCTTTTTCTTTGATAACAAGAATTGACAACGAATAAACAAAAATACCGGTTTTGTTTATTGTTCACAAGTCAAGCTGATAAAATCCTTAACAAATAAATGACTACTTCACTGCAAGCGAGTCCATGGGGGAAAGTGAAGAGGGATGATGTAAAATGACTCCCTATATAGCACAGTACAGTGAGCCATGAGCACTGTTTCAGACAAGACAACACTCAGCAGATAAGGCTTGGGATGTTTGTTGGTTTAAAATCACAACATAAATACATTCAGTTTTTTTTACTTTGCTTCCTATGGGTTGTGTTCAGGGATATGGTGGGATTTTGAGGTTCAGAACTGACCCTTCGCTAAGCCACGCCCCCCTTAGTTACCATTGCTAAGTCCCACAAACTGTGGGAGCTGTTAGACTTTTATCACGGCGCTGCCACTGTCTATTACTGCACTCCCCGGAGAAATTTTGACAAATTTGTTGGAAAATACAATCTCAGAAAGAAGCAGCAAGTTCTGCAGTTGCATTATACATTTGAAGGTTGTATTCAGGCTGTCAAACTGACTCAAACGGATGTGAAAAAAATGAAAGAGAAGCTAAAGTCTACCGATCACACAGTACAAGTGAACCACCGCATCCCCCGACGATTGAGACAAAAGACAACGATATTAAGGAACAACACTGTTCTGTAAAGCTGGGTAGGCCTCTATTCATTATTACAATGATGATGATTACAATCGTTAAAAAGCAGAACAGTAGGCCTTTATAATGTTACACAGTAGTGAGTTAGCTAGTGTTAGCTAACTAACATCACATTAGGAACAACCCACAGCCTACATTTTTCTGGATTTATTTTAGGTTTAGGAAAGAGAATAAATCGTACTTCTCCTATCAACCTCTCTGGGTAGCGACTGTAACTATTACAAGTGCCCCAGGAACAGTGTTTAACCATAACTTGGAAAAATACGGCAGAAGAAAGCAAGAAAATGACTCCTTTTGCATTAGAGTGAATGGAGCGCAGCCATGAAGGTGTCGGATCTCAGTTATAGCTAGTCCTATTCTGCACTGTGATTGGCCAGCTGTCAGTCGGAACTGGTTGCAAATTTGTAACCAGAGCTTTGTTATGAAACATGCTTTTACATACACATGGTAACTCATGTGTAAATGGCAGAACACCACTTAAATGTGCAAAGCAGAGGTAATGAGAGAGAGTGGTTCCTGACAGCGATGAATGCCACGGTCAATTAGCAAAAGAGCATATTCAAAAGAGACCAAGCCAGTAAACGGATCCTAAACATCTTATGACTGAATTAGAACCAGTGAAAGACTCAAGTAACACGGTTTGATTCCAAAATAGACAAGCAAAACTAAGCCTCAAAATAAATACATAGGTGACTCAAAACTACAAAAAACATTTGGATGTATGACATAATTCTCCAGGTAAGTAACAATAGAAAAGCATGGGTTTAGCCCATATTAAATTATGATGATGTGCATTGCCTTATGCTTTTTATTCACTGGGTAATAAGTGTCGGACTGTCATCTACTGAAGCCCTGTTAGCCTTAATATTAATCAAATGGGCCATCATCCTTAGCTATCTGTGTCTCAATAATGTAATGCAGTATTACAGCCAGAGTACTCGACAGATGTTGTAAAAAGGACTTCTAATGGAAAGTGCACAGGTTTGATATGATGAGCAGAGTATATTTCATTTTGGATCTGAGGCCCTGTTAGTAAAATCATGATGGAAAAAAGAAAAACTAATAAAGATAATATGTCAAATAAAATAAAACACCTTGTAGTAGGTGTGCAAATGCAATTGCCTCCTTGGGACTTTACCAATGCTAATCTCTCTTTGGAATTGTCAGTTTAACCAAAACATAAAAGGTGATGATGTTGTGTAGGTGGCTGTATGAGCAAGCATCAGGTGGCACAGGAACTGGCTTAAAATTGGGCCACAGTTACTATACATGACGTTTCAGTTTGCATAACAGCGGCTCTGAGGCTTTGAAATGCTGGAACTTATTAGTTGAGACAACATTTTAACATTTCATTACTGATTACTGAGGAATGTCACAAAGGAGCTAATGACAGAATGAAATAGAACATCAGGCCAGAGAACAATTACACAGAAACAGTGTGATTGCACATTTACGTAATTAGATTTCAAAGTGATGTTGTTTTCTTCATGCTTGGCCTTTATCATTTTATGGTGCCCCAGTGAGTTAGTATTTATCAGTTCAGAACCATTTGTTTGGACATCTTTGATCTTTGATTCTGGTCAGTAAATTAAATTTCTGAATTTATCTTGATTCCTTCAAATTGAAGATAGAAAAGAGGACATCCAACAACGAAAAATAGGTTGTGGAGCAACAACAAAAAAGTACTCAAGTGAAAAAAATACTATTCTAGGGTACAATGCAATATATCACTCATACTTATATGTAGGGGCAATTTTTGCATCAAAGAACCTACTATAAGAGCAGAATGTGAGACTTGCAAAACTGTATGGCTGGATCTACTGTATGATTTTACAAAATGCAACACACAAAATGCCTGCTTCCTCTGCATGTTCTGCAGAGCAAGTGGCCTCGGCATGCAAGCTGAGGGAACTAGTTTGTCTGTGCCTCTATGTAGGTCAGCTTTCAGAGTTGGCCATCAATTTATACTGTCCTACTTAAAGAGACACCCTGTCCCCGTACAAACACACACAAACAAGAACACACACATTTTTTAGCATTTCTATTACATGACGCCAGAAACCCGAGTTTGGACCATGTCAGTGATTTTATTTATGCTCTAATCATAGACATTTATTCAAACCTTTAGCAATACCTTGTTTTAACATTATCCCTTACCATAACTTCAACACATTGGTTGACACAAATCTAGAATATCAACACATGCTCAGTTGTAGTGTGGTCAGTGGTCATAGGCATCTTAATAGCAACACAGTGTGTGTACTTGTGAAATTAATGCAGCTCTCTCCACCTATTCAGTATATTTTCAAGCACTCTTTAACTCAAGAAAGACCCTCATTAGGGCCAAACAATATAGCCATACATGTGAATTTTTCTCCTCCTATATGAGCACAAGGCTGCTCTAGTGAATGGAAGCAATTATCCATGGAGAAGGTCATTTACCCCTTTACTTACTAGCACTGAGACAGCAGGCTAAAAGCAGTACGCCATAAAAAGCTAAAAAAAAAAAGAGCCCTTGATGAAAAAGTAAAAAAAAAAAAAAAAAATCAAAAGAAAAAAGAATACTCTTAATAAATATAAAGAATATCATTTTGATTACTTTGAAACCTGTGGACTAGTGGAATTATAGAGGTATAGGCAACTAGGACTTCGCTGTAATAAAAACAGGCATGGCAAAACAGAAAATATGTTTTCACAAAACAAACTACAAAGTGAACTAACTGATTATAGCAGACGGAATGTGATAGGGACGTTTAACTCTTTTAACCAAAGGTGAGATGCCAGAGAGAGGATAACTGGGCAGATTTTGGGTCTGTTTTGCACCTGCTGACAATCAAGGGGGTGCTCCCAATTTGTGGTTAGAAATCTTGTCACAATCCTGAAAGGAACAGCGATGGAATATTGAGCAGAAACCTCCGATAGCCGATGAGAGTGAGCTGGTTCAGTCTTCTCAGCCATTACTTCATTCACAGTTTTTGTCTCTTTTTTCAGTGCAGAACATAGCACACACAAGTGTGGCTGACAGTCTGCCTCCGTGTTTGTTTTTGTCTGAAGTCACATTTGATCACGTGAGTTTCTATGAGATTCTAAGTCCAACGCCAAGTCTGATATAATCAGTTAAGATTTGAAAATCCCCTAGTGAAAATCCCCTAGTGTGCTCTAGGCATGAGTAAAAATACTATAATACTACTATGATAAATGTAGGTACCACTGGACTCCATAGATTATTACATTCATTGTGTGACTTAAACTGAACTTTTATTTTGTAATGTAAGCCATTACATTTACAGTCACTTCCTGTAACCGGATATCCCCTGTAGTATGCCTGGCACTCCAGCACACCTTTTGCTGCTAACGCCTGGATTCCACAAGGCACAGCTCTATAACGTCACGTCTGGGACCTGGTTTTGTTCAGTCCTCTGCGCAGCTTCTTAACTGCCCAGTTCGTTCTGCTCTGTGCAGCTTCTGTCAAAAATAGACTAGCTGTATATTCTCCATGGAACAGAGAAAGCCGCTCCTGGGATGCTTGAAACGCGCTGCGGCGCATCTGGTGGAATCATAAACATTGCCTAGAATGGTCGCTATCTGCTCAGGGGGCTGTGTTGCAGCCAGAACATGCAAAACAACTATCCTCTTTTCTAACCTGGCACCGTTTTCCTACACAGATCCTGAATTATATGTACACGCAGAGAGGAAAATCAAAACTGCTGGTTCACATACTTTCTTTCTGACCCAACCACATGTGTGTTCATGCTCCTGTTTGTGGAACATACAAAGGCGGAACAAGGAAACATATACATTCTTTCTGGCGCACATCCAACACACATATACATACACACTTTTGTTTTTTACATTTAGTTAGATAACCTAATGTGTGTTTTACTTTTAGTATAGTGTAATTAATGCTTTTGAATATACATGATGGTCTATTTAATGTTGCACAAGAGTGAATTCTGCCAACCTCTACTATTCAGAACTCAAAAACCCTTCAACCTTTACTAGCTATTATATGGTAATTTTGGTTAGTTAATTATTAATGTGATTTTGAAATTGACAGTTTAGTATATTTTATGAAAGTGAATCAATTAATTGGCTGTTGTTCCTTCGTTAAGAGTTGTGCACCAAGCTGAATGTAACGCAAGTTAAATTCTTATCATTTAATATAAATATTGACTATTTCTGATAGCCTAAAGCAAAATATATATTAGTATCAGAAGTAAGGCGATTCACAAGAATGGCCTGTTTCAGAGTATTAAACTAGCAATAATATGCATTAATGTGTAAGAAGCATTTAATGTTGGAGCGGGTCCAGATGAAGCTAAACTTATAATAACAAAAGAAACACAAGTCAGACAAGCCACAGCAGACAAAATATGGCACACACTACACATTTGCTATCACATTAGCGTACTTCAGGCACTAAATTAAAAAGAATGTATTTAAAACTTTCAAGCAATTAATAAATAACTTGTAACTTAAGCCATTACATAAATATAGAGGAGTAATGAGTAAAATATTTCCCTCTGAAATGTAGAGCACAAATATATGTATGGAGTAAGTACAGCAGAAAACAAAATCTACTTGCTCACCAATATACGCCTCTTGGAGAACATCTGGATGGGCCAGTTTAGACATTAGACATTGTGACCTCGTAGGGACGAGGTCACGCTCAAACAAACACCAGCTTTCACCCAGGGGAAAGCTGTTTGTGTCTCATGTGAAACCACAATTAAAAAAGTTGACTTATTTTTACTCATGTACTCAACTACCCTCGCGTACACAATGTAACTTAACTCAAGTACTCAAATGAGGTAACTAACATTAAACACAGGACTGAGCTGCTGTACATGTAACGTGTGAAACAAACAGTTAATGTTGACTTATTTTAAGCTATGTAATGTATTTAACTTACTTTTCCTAAACCAAACCAAGCCACCTGACTATTATTACCATGACAACAAAGGTCACCTGGAAAAGGTCACCTGACTTTTTCCTGCACATCCAAAACTAATTAAATGCACCATCTGTAACAGTGTTAAATGACAACTGAAAAGCTTAAAATGCGTAGACATGACACGCAAATGTCTGGCATGCTATTTACACACCATCCCATGATATCACTTTGGCATTCCATGTAGCCCAGAAATGTCAAGTAAAGGTCCCTGAGACTGACTGGGGGAGCTGGACTCTAGAAACACATGTTGGGAATGCAGAGCTAACAATGACATGTTACCAGCAGAAATACAGTAACTATTTTTGTGGTCTGGGGCAATTAGGTCATGAGAATACTTAGCTTGCTTCCCATTAAGCTCAGTCCATTTGGGAAAGGAAAAACTGCTCGTGTTCTCTCTCTCTGTCACTTTCTTTCTCTCTCCATTTATAATATCTCACAATAAACCTTCTACTTGGTGCTAATGCTCTGTGTGTGGATGATGATTAGTTTAGCTCTACCCAGTGGACATTAAATCAACATCATCATGTGACATTCAAGAAACTGCACAGAGGTAGAGATTACATAAAAAAAGGCTTGTAAAATAGACTGCACTTAAGTTGTCTATGGAGTAATTGCAACTATTATATTGTTAACGACCAATTAATGTTTCCAAGGGTACAACAATACACCCAATACAAAACGAACTCTAGGAAAACCTACCAAACCCAGTGCACATAAATCCTAAAGAGACCAGAGGACTGTAGACCCCATCAGAAATCGAGCCAAGGATTATTAAACCTGATCCAAAATATAGTTGACCCAAACTGACCAAATACAGACAGAACACCAACGCTGGCAGCACCATTATGCACCAGCAATTAATGAGCAGAAGGGGTCTAAAAAGTAGCAATAAATGTACATGCTATTCTAGAAACAGATTGGGACCAATAACACAGAATAAAAATTGTAACTGGGTAGATCCATGAAGACATGTAGCCTACAGTACATGCTGGTAGGACTATATGTGGTAAGACATTATTTTAGTTTTTGGAGAAAATTAGAAATATCTCTCACTCACCTTTAATTTCTCAATGTGGCCTCACTGAAATATTGTTTGACAAGTTATTGTGAACCTAACCTAATCGATGAAGGGGCCTCTATCCATGGTAAGGTGATGGAAAAATTAATGTTCTCTCTTCTGGAGTAATCCAATTTTGTTGGCTAATATCCATAGCACAAACACACATTCCCACACACATACAGAGAAACAGAGACAATAGCCATGTGAGGGAAACATAACCACATAACCAGTGAGAGAGTGACAGAGGTCCTCTGCTTTAGCCACTCTTATCCCTCCATCTCTCCATGATGCCACTGCACTTGCCTGAAGACATACTGTATTTGTGTGGACAAAGTCAGCAGCACATCTCATATGCTGAATGCACACAATGTAAGGAGCTACAGATGAAGAGGCCAGAGACAAATACAAGCACTGTTAGGAAAACAATGCTGAGGGTAAGACACCAAGCCGGCAAGACAAGTGGTTAGTGGTTATGAGTTACAAAATTGTGCAAACCCAACCTGAACATAATTGCTCACACTGATAGAATTTCTTTAGTACAAATGGAGTATGGGTGTAATGAGATCCAAAGGTTAGAACCACAAGAGGATTCTTCATTCAGGAATGTCAGACTCTTTTGTGCCAAGCAATAGGCCGAGCTTAATAGATGTCTCAATTTCTATCACATACAGTAACAACGAATGCAGGAAGGAGGTGGGGGCAGAAGCCTTTCCAAAAGGCTTTGAGGCAGTGTGATGAATTTCTTTTGAGGTGTGAAGCCAACGTGGGACTTGAAATGAATGAAACAGATATGCACCTTTGTGTTTTCTGACCTATTGATATAGATATCACTTTCATTAAACTTAATTAGTATTTCTCATTCCTGACATAAGTGGAGAATCAGAAAGGGGAATAATAAGCGGCGAGGGAATGCAGATAGATGGGAAAGCAGATCACAAAGAAGTTTGTACATGACGAACAGTTTTTGGTCTGAAAAGAAAACCTGGCAGGATGTTGTCGATGCCAACACCTCCCACCAGAGCCTCTACAAGGGAATTCACTCAGGGACTAAAAGCATTTAATCAAAATAATCCTCTGCAAACAACAAGGCTTTAAAGCACGGAAATCTGTGCAAGGGGGTTGAAAAGTAAAATTGATTTAAGTGAATTAGGCCTCTCATTGCCTGTATGGCCAGATTGTTATTAATATTTAAGCATGGGGTATATTTAAAGGCGTGACACAGTAGCAGTTCATCAGAAATGAAGAACACTGATGATGCCACTTTGCAGAGGCCCATTACCATTTAGTAGAGATTGCTTTCATTGAGTGAGCCAAATGCTTAGAGGCGGAACTGCCACTTGTGTTTACTTTACAGATGCTGTTATGGTGTTACGGTGAAGAAGAGTACTGTTCTCCCAGACACTTCTTCCCATTCTCCACATGGGCACACTCACAAACACGCAGGCAGGAGCTCAAATCATGACATCATGGACTCATCACACAATACACGATGATGTCATTCTGATACTATTGACCCTTGTAATCAAGGCAGGCTTCGCTGCTCCATGAACACTCCTCTTTCATCAAGCGTTTCTCTCCGACATACACTCACACATGCTGGCACAAAATTAGAGCTTTGGGGTGCTCAAAGTATAGCAGCATAGTTCAGTTGCAGACAGAATCTGTTCACAACATCCAGGCTCCGTTTAATTGCTTACTTGCACTATAATTGGGTATATAATCAAACGATAAACTGAACAGCTTCAGAATATCCTTTCATCAATGCCTTTGGGCAGTGATTAGCATAGATGAGAAAGCTCCATGGACGGCCATAACCACTGCTTATTTATGTCTCTGTTGAAGTTATTCATTTCATTGATTTGTGTTTATCTTTTATGTTAGTTCTTCTAAAGGAACACCTGAGGAAGGGCAAAGAAAGGTCATGATCTCATATTAGCATAGATGCAAAGGCCGACCTTAAGAAGTCCTAACTAATCTACTGTCTCTTAAAGCTCTGGGAAGCTTCGGTGATGTTCTACATGCATATGTGCTGGACTGCTCAACCTTCAGAGGAGGTTTATGAGACCTGGACCACCCAGACTCTAACCTCTTTGCTTCAGTGCCGCTGCTGCACACAGGACAATAAAGCCGTGGCGGTTTCTTGGCTTGACTATCCAACTGTTACCTGGATTTAATTATTGCTATGCTGGTATATTAAGTTAATGTACATGCTGCTAGTTTAAACATTTTAACACTATATACATCAAGTAAATTGTGACCTTTATTTATTGGAAATAATGTACATCAATGTATGAATGGCCTGTACCACGCTCACTCCAATTTGTTAACAGAAAACACAAGTATAATTGTCTTAAAACTGAACACTGCGCGCATTTTATTAACATACAGCAAGTCCGTCAGACCTTTTTTTAATTCAAGTTCTTTCAAGTGCATAGATGTGTTTTGATAATGGAAAATACAATGCTCAAAACACTTAAGAGCAATGCACACATGCCCAATCCAGGTGTGCCCAATAATGGGCAGTGTGACACAAATAAAAACATGCAGACCAAATGACTGGTGACAACACAAAAGCACAAATGCTATAGAATGTTTTTCACAGTAGGTGTGGTCCATGATTATCAAAAGTATTTCTACCCTCAGTCACTTATAAGCCCTTGGTCAACCACACAAATGTTAAGCCACACTCTGGCTACACTTAAGGAACTGAAAAGACTTTGCATTTATGTTTAGTTTCTCTCTTCCCCTCTCTGAAATTTCCTTTTTAACTCAGCCTCTTTGCAGAAGAGGAGCTCATTTCAATCTCAATGCTGACATCTGTGGAAGCAATGCAAGCTCGCAATGAGTGGATTTAATCCTGTGCAACAAGGCTAGTGCACAGGAAGTATTCACAGGAGTAGGACGGAGAGAGTGAGAAAGCTGAACAAGAAAGAAGAGGGAGAAGGGGGATGATTAGAAAGGCGACAAAAAAAGAGAAAGGATTTTGTGACCTCCGTTCATATCTTTACATCTGCAGCAGTGCAACTCTTAGCTCATCCATGAGTAAGGAGGACAGAGGGGGGAAAGGACAGAAGAATAGCTTTACCAGTTAGAAGTTATTTATGCCGTGAAACAGCTGAGGTATTGGAGAGGGCTTCAAAGCAGAGGATGACTCCACGTCCTGCATGGCCTTCTCCTCTGGCTAGGTTTTCTGTATTTGGCCTTTGAGTAAGGGGCTGATCAATCCCGCAGCATGCTGCCAAGCTCTGGACCCCCCATTACCAAGAGGCTGCTCTTTGAACAAATCATGCCAGGGGTCACTCTCCCTGCACTTCATCATCTTAAAGGTCAGACACAACAAATGGCATGGAAGACAGTTGTGTCCCTGGTCGTATACCCATAGCTGACCACCAGTACCCCTTTTCCATACACATGTGCTGGCTTGGCTTGACTCGGTTTGACATGGCGTGTCAGCCCATCTCCTTTACAACAGGGCTATCTTTTTCAAGGTGTAGTTTGGGAAACTGAGCAGGATTTGTCAGTTGCTAAAAGTTGGCCCCTCCTCCCTGGCTCAAAAAAATGCGTGAGCGAGCGCGGCCGCAGTCGAGTAAGCTAGAGCGTGAATGAGGAGAGGGAGTGAGGTTAACGAGAACAAAGCAGTCAATCAGAGAAATAAAATGTTATTTTCTGATTGTTTCACAACATTTATGTTCTAAAGCACAAATAAACCCAGCAACAGTATTAGTCCAACAACTTGTTCATGCCTATTTGTGGCGCGGTGTTTCTCTATTTAACGGAAATATTGACCAGACTCAGTAATTAATGTGACTTCGCTTAGCAGTTAAGCTTCTGTTGAAGAGATTCATCACAGCAGTGGCAGCCTCAGAAAAAGCAGATCAGACAACAGGGAGGCTTCTTTCCAAAATTTGGTGAAACACACATTTATCAAGCAGGGGAAATTAGAAATAAATGTCTGTCTCCTCGAATAATAGTCTGTCCTCCATGCAGTTGAGCCAGATCAGCCACCATCTATGGGGGGGGGGCAGTTACCCTGGTGCAACCTTTTATTGCTGCTTCCCACCTAAAATTAAATGTTGTGTAAATTAATACATTTCTCTCCACTGTCCACACACATTGTAGAGTGGGATTCAAATGAGAAGCAACAGATCCAAATCTCTTAATGTCATAATTAACCCCCCCAAACCAAAAAAATAAATAAATAAATAGAAACTCTGTTTCAATCAGCCATTATTACATATTATCTTTATATGTGCCAAACAAAAAACTTGTACATTTAATAGTATATATGATATTTAAAATCATTTCTGGTATTCTCATTTGGTATTTTTGTGCATCCAAAAAACAATTAGGAAACAGGAGGAAAATATGATATGTCTGACAACCAGCACAGGCTATTCAAAGACAGACTAAGTGCAAGCCATCTGATATCACTGACAATTTAAGACTATTAGACAATATCTGTACATTTACCTCCATGCACACGCATATTTTGCACCAAAAAAAAAAAAAAAAAAACTTAAAGAAACTTCTAAAATATGTATAGAGAAAGAAAGCTGCAAGGAAAGAGGTAAAATTACAAGACTCTTCATCTGGACTTGCACCTGCACCTTTTCAGTGAAGTCTGTTTACTTAAAATGACAGCTTTTCAATTTGATGAAATGATTGTGCACACCTGATCTCTACTTTGAGTGGCAGAGATCAGGTGTGCACTGAACAATTTACATACTTAAGCCATGAAGTTGTTCCCTTGAAAGACAAGATACACCAAATGGGCCTTCAGTATGGTAAAAAGAAAAAAAAAAGAGCCTGAAATCTGCCCAAGTGAATTCTTTTGATATTCTTAGATTGGGGTAAGTGGCTGCTGGGATGTCACGACAACTGATACTTCGGTACCAAGTCGATACCAAAATTATGAAAACATGACGATACTCGTTTTTCTAGTTATCGTAGTTACCAAAGATCCAACACGTGGAAGACAAGAGACAAGTGCAGTTGCAGCGACAGCTCCGCAATTTCAATAGGTTGCTCATTTATGAATATATAGGCATCAAACCACCTCTCATCTGTCCTGGACATCCACTCACAAATTTTACCGCTGCAAGTTGCTTTTTGTAATGTTCAAATGTTTTATTAAAAAGGAGTGTATGTTGAAGTACATGTGATTTATTGTTTTGTTTTAGTTTTTTACCATGGTATCAAATTTGGTATTGAGAATCGTAGAATACTGGTTTTGGTATCTACTACTTAATTTCTTGTATTGTCCCTTGTGGCTGCTACACTATATTGTAGCCACGTAAGTGTAGCTATAAAGACCAAAACCTGTTTTTAAACCATGTTATAAACATGCTTATTTCTACTGTAAAGTTGGGCATTTTAACATTTTGGAGCCAGCCTCAAATGGCCATTCGACGAACTGCAGTTTTTGGCACTTCCGCGCTGGCCT
>NC_060172.1:26138798-26171664 GCF_021292245.1 Micropterus dolomieu
TCAGCCTTTGCCAGCTGGGAACCCAACCTGTCAGCCCGTGCAATATTGTCCTTTGTCTGAGCTCTAACATTATCTCTATTGCTACTGTGAGCCTTCCTGAGGAAAGAATAATCCTTTTGTGGTTATCTCTAGCTTTCATTAGAGGACGTTATACAAGGAGTCTAAGACACAACAGTTACAACCACGACCACAATAATGCAAATCTGTCCAAACAGCAGTCTAAAACTATTCCATTTTCAATTATATAAAACAGGGAAAAGCAGAAAATCCTAACATTTGTGGGGCGTTGACCAACAAAGGCCTTTTTGTTAAAAAAAAAGAAAAACAATAATTGATTATGAAAATAGCTCATTCACTCCAGTCATGTTATCCATCCCAAATAAATCTAAACCCAAATAACATCATAATTTACTACATAATAAGTGTATAACACTGTTGTATCCACTCTGGCAGATAAGTAAGTTCTTCCATAACTGTGTATGTGGGAGTATTGGTGTGTGTGTGTGTGTGTTTGTCAGCAGGTCTGTGTGTCCTCAGTAAGTGCCACATCAACAACATTAACTTGGAGGACAAAGGAGGGCATAAAAACACACCGAGCCACACACGCCAAGGCAGTAACAGAAAATAGATGGAGTAGCAACACACACTATTTTAATTATCCCCTTGTCTAACCTGCCCTCCAATTACAAATAGGGATGTATAATAATCCATCTATTGATGCATGAAAGACAGGACAATAACACAGGAGCTGAACATGGGCAGGATGAGTGGTGGTTTGAAAAAATGAGCTCAGAGAGGCTCAAACTAAGGTTGGACTAACTAGAATAAATAGAATAACTTTGTTCAAATTCACCAAGATAAACCATCATTCTATATACTGTGTACTTGCATATTGGAAGAGACTATGAAATAGTTGAGAGGCAGTGTTCATCACCATCAGAGACTTCAAGATAAAATACATGATTACATTTATGATAGTGCAGTTAAACGATAAAGACACTGCAGAGTACGCTGTATTCCACTGAGAGATGGGCATAATGAATATGCTCTGGCTAATTTATGCTGGCTAATTTGTCTACATTTGGTAAATCTTTTTAAGACTGATTTTCTCAGCAAGTACAAATGCAGAACAACATTAAGTAAACAGCAGTGAGGAGGATTGCTTTTACATTTTGCTACTTTAAAGTCAATGTTCTGCGACAGTTCTTTTTTCATATAGTGTGTCATTTCAGTCAGAATTTATGTGTGAGAATTAACAGGCTGCGCTGCAGACAACTGCCATTTGTCTTCCTCCTGCTCATGAGAATGCTGCTTTAACCTGAGTACCAGATGATTTTGTGTTTTATTACAAGTGGCACTATGAAAGATGCCTGTATAAAAAACAATGAAAAACTGCCACACACTAAAACTAACAATGTCTGGTGACAATAAGGAAAGTAAATAGCCAATATGGCATTATAGGCAGGCGAGTGTGAACACACACACTCACACAGCTATCGTGTTTGTCCTCCCACATCTGAGCTTTGGAGGTCTCTAACACGCACTTTTGTTCAGGTGTCGTGGATACTTCTCTTTTCACATGTCACGTTGCTTGTTTGTGCCAATCCTATTCCCTGAACATACAACACAGTGGCCGTGACAACAGCTTACAGAAAGCAAAAGTGCAGCGTGAAAGCATCCTCTTAGTGCAGAAAGTGAGGGATCGAGAGCTAGCAACATGTAATATCCACTGGTCAGACAGGCTCCAGAGGCACCAAGGACAATTCTAGGCTGACTGCAGCAATGTATACATCTGTCTGCCCTACTCTTGTCAAAATTCTTGGTTTCCATTGCTGCATGTTGATGTCTCTACTTGAATCACCTATAAAATCGTTTATAGCTATTCTGTGTGAAGACAGCTATGGATCACCGCAGGACTCTGAATATATTCTGTTATGTTGGTCCGCTGCTTCTTACACTGTTCTCATAACTAGGGATCAGTATGCCTAATGCCAGTCTGCCCTAATACTAACCTTATACAGCAGACTGGGTACTGGCCACAACGTGACTGATTCACAGTGAATGCAGTTTTTTAGTACCACAGCAATCCCTGGCTTTGCCTTACATAAAAATGATTCCACGCAGTAAAGTACATACATTTTAAATGTGGGAGAAAGAGAGCGCTGGTATCAGATTATTACACATTCTGGGCAGATACCCAGAGATGAGTTATTGGATTCAGTATCGGGAGAGAAAAAGTTAGATCTGTGCATCCTGACTCACAACCTGTCTTTCCTTAACTGGAACTACCCTCTTTCAAGCCACATTAACAACTTTGTGAAGTCAAACACAGCCTCTGACTGCACCACAAAGACTAAGTGATTATATTTAATCACCATCCCTTGACTGCGTAAATATTCCCTTCGTGTGTCAGTTGATATGCCAGTTCACACACACCCATCCATATGTGAATACAAAGAAAACACAGTGAGCGCTGAATGTTTGGAGCAGAAGAAGACTTAGTGGTCCTTCTCCATCCCTGCAGGCAGTAAAGCAGGCTGCATGGCAGCCCTGTCTCCAAAGACAAGTTAATAAGATGGAGCAGTCCCCGGGGGCAACAGCCGGTGAGCATTATCACTTTGATGGCAGCCCGAAAAACTGACACATAACTACGAAAGAACTCCCAAAAAGAAGCTATTAATTACCCCCTCTCACTAGCCACTGCTGCAGAAAAAGTTAATTTGACAATCTGGAAGGCAGGGATTGTTTCGAAATAAGGGATTTTCCCTCCCTCCCAACACATCTTCTGCAATTATCATTTTTTGTTCAGTCTATTCATACACACTTCTCAATTTTTATTTTTCCAACTCTCCTTCTCACACATGTATGACCACAAGTGTAAAACCACAAGGAGGTGTGGGGCAACACAGCACATATCAGCTCATGTTAACCGCCCAAAGACCACTTCTACAGACCTTTGATATGATGAATAAATCATGCCGCATGAAACCAAGGGGAGAGAAGTTCCTCTCCTGAGAACCCACATTCACTTAGTGCTGCTCGACTCAAACACAAGTATCTCCCCCCCATCTAAATGAGCCACACATGGCTGTGCTAAAGCAAAACTGTCACACACTGAAGAAATATTGATCATTACACAATTTGTTCCCTTTTATTTCAGCCATTGTAATTAAAAATAATTGAGTAGTGGGGAGGGCAGGTGCTCGCATCAACAATTTTTTTCACCAATTAGCACTACAATAATATTGCCCTGGATATTGTAGATGATATTATTAGCATTTTGATGGAACACAAGTGCCTGCATGCCTGCACGCCTGCAACAGTTCTCAAGTGGAATCTTTTCACCGAGATTCACCAGGGAAGAGTCACTTCTGGTTCGACAAAACAGAATCAGAAGGCATTATATTACGCTGCTGCATAAAGTGTTCTGTAAAGCCATGTTAAAGATTCAAAGAAAGTCCACCAACCGTGCAAGCAGAGCAGAATTAGGCCATTTGCAACTGACCACACATATCAGATACCACATACATTAAACTGGATTTTTGACCTGATCTGAACCTGTGAACCCCAACAAAAAACACAATACTGGTCATCAAAAATTTGGTCCACAAAAATCTGACAAATGTTTTTAACATCATGGGCAAGACTTGTGTGTTCTCATACAGCCAGCTGGTCTGTTGTCAGAGGCCTAAAAAATTGGTTCTCCAACCACTTGGAAGCATGTATACAGTGTGTGATGGTTTACTCAGAAGAATCAGAATCAAATTTGAAGAGTTGAATTTCTGTGATACATCTCACATATTTTCTCAGTAGCATCTAGGATTATCTCGCAAAAACCAGAGGGAAAACGTAACTAACAATTGTTCTGGTCTAAAATGACTTCTTTCTGTGCTTTCTGGCTATGCAAAATGAGTGTAGATGCTAATTTGCAATCTTGACCAGTGGTATCTAAAGTCCGTGACAAAAGAAGAAGCTCACTTACTTATCGGACTGGCGTTAATCAGCCTGAAAGTTTAAATATAGTTTTCAGACAATATTGAACTAGTTTTCAGGTGTTAGCCATTCCATGAAATGATCTACTTATGTTAAACTATTTATGTAACACAACTACAGCTGAAATGATAAGTCAATAAATCGATTTTGTCCAGCCTAGGGGAAGGCCAGAATGTAGACTGCTTTTCTGAAACCTTTGTTACTCATTGTCTTGCCCCATTGTGGTTTGATGTGTATGTAGAGTATCGGGCTGTGTCTCCTCCTCTTTTTAAACTTCTTTCACATTGTGTTTTACAGAAAAAAAATGTAGCTATGCTGGAGCACTTCCCCGTGCTGCCAGCAGGCTATTGTATTGGCCCGAACTATTGCTGTCTTACTGGTGTTGCCTTTATTTTGTTGGTGAACTTCTTTATCCCAGTTGGATATATTGGACCTTTCTGGCTTTCAGTCAATCCAAGCTTCCTGACAAAATAAACAAAATAGACATTTACAGTACTCTATATGGCTTTACGAAACAGTTTGAAGCTTCATTCATAATGCTGACATTCAAATTCCAAATCAACATTTTTTATTTTTTTTTTGGAAGGCCTATTCGTTCTGTGTAAACTAGGTATTCCTGCACAGTTGCAAATAAAGATTAGGCAACACCAGTATTAATAGTATTTTACTATTTGCAGAATTAGATTCCAGTGGCAACTGCATAGGGTTGTTTGTTTTATTTCTTTGATTCACTGCTTTGTTCTCGCCAACACCGCTCCCTCTCTTCATTCGCTCTCTAGCTCGCTTAACCACCGCTGGTCTAGCTCTCTCGCTAGTTGGTATGGAGAGGGCAACTCTGAATCGTGTGTTTACAAATTGCAATTACACAAATCCTACTCATTATGTCTTTACTCAACACAAAAAGATTAACTCATTTAATCCATCACTTTATTCAAATTGAAGATTTTGTTAGGATTTTCTTTTTTTTAGGGTGATGTCAAAAAATATGACGAAGCTTCATTCAAAAACCTCAGTAGAAGCTTTAAATGTAAAAAAAAAAAAAATACACATCCCTAGTACTCTAGTGATTTGACTTCTTTTGTGTTGTTAATACTATGATTTGGCAAAAACACCTCACCTAACATTCATGCCAACGGGGCATTTCACAATTGCACTGAATTAACTGTGTGTAATAGAGAGAAAAAGAGGGAGAAGGAGAGAAATGGAAAAGGGGAGTGTCAGAGACAAAGACAGAGAGACAGACATAGAGAAGGAGACTGAGACAGAGAGATCAGAGAGCTGGGGACAGAAGAACAGCCAACGATAAATGAATTCCCAAGAGAAGAGGAGGGACATGGAGAAATTACAGAACAAAAGGAGAAGACAGAAATGACATTTCTTAAGGGACTGCTGTGTGGCATTTGTAGGAAGAAAAATGAAATGTGAGGACCAGAGAGAGATGGAAGGCGGGAGAGGGCATGGGGAGAATGGAATGAGTAAGAGCGAGACACAAAAGAGAAAGTGTGTGAGAGGTAAGACTAATTTATGAGAAATGAGGCAGGAGTCAGTGAGGCTAGCTGCTGTTGCTGTCTGATGGACAGGGTGGGGGGAGGGGATGGGGGTGAAGGTGTATGTGTGTGTATGGAGGGGGCTAGGTTTTGCAGGTTGGTGGACAGAGAAGAACCTGTGATAAGGATCCTTTGAGGCGGCATTTCAAAAAATGTGAACTCTCCAGAAATGGGAGATAAAAATAAAACAAAGGAACATCACTTCTCTTTGGAGGAGAATCTACCTGGCAGGTAGGGAGAGCAATGAGAGACAAGGGTGAGAAAGAGTTTGGGTAGGAAACAAAGAGGGAGAAGCACAAGGGAATGAGCAAAAGAAAAAAAAATGTGTGAAGTGACAGAGGCGACAAAGAGAAAGCGAGGAAAAGATAACGGAGATAAAGTGAGATGAGAGGCAGCTGCCTTTGACGCAACTGCTCTTCAACTGTGGCAGTTTGGAAAGGGGGAGGGCATGTGGTTGTATGTGCGTGTGCATGCACATGCATGCACGTGTGCAACCCTAAGTGTAGGCAAGTATCTGTTATGATAAAGTTCACATAAGCGTGAAAGGTGGGATTGATGATAAGGCAGCTGCTCATTTGTAGTGCGTAAAGAGTTGGTTCCCACGTGCTCTAAGTACACAAACACAGAGAGACACAACCGCTCACACACACAGGCAGACAGAAAAGCTGCCTCTGGAGGTATCGAGAAACACTCGGGGGCCTACAAAATATTCAAGGCTCTCCTCTAGACAGAATCCCCTCCCAAAGCTTGCTGACAGAGGAGCGCAGTCAACCTCCTCTTTCAAGCAGCGCACCGTCTTTATTTGCCCTAGTCTTACAGCTTGCTCGTACTGTATCAAAGCCAGGACACACGCTGCTGTGTGAAGTGCCATCAACGTACACGGTGTTGCGCACCTTCTCCTCCTCACACATGCCTGCATTCTCTTTATGCCTCTTTCTATCCCGCTCGCACACAGAACTTTGAGAGAACAGAGCGGGGAGCAGAGAGGGGCTGGCAGCCGCGATGAAAGACAGTGATGAAGGTGCGGCTGTAAAATACACTGTAGACGTCATCTATCTACTGATGGAGAGAACACATCACACAGACACACTGTCTTTTAAGTTCAGTCTCTCTAAGCATGAGCCCTATACAGATCAGCACCAAAAAGCGCAGATTTACACAACCATGTGTTTCCTACATGAATAAACACACGAACACACAAATAGTAAGCCTTTCTCTCCATCTCTCTCCAATTACACTGCCAATTCCAAACAAAGGCAACTGGGCAAAAGGCTTATTAATCATATCATCATCCCACATGCATTGCTTTGTAACCTCATGAACTATTGATGGGCTGCCATGCCAAGGGTCTCTTACAGCTGTGAGGTTTTTGCTGGGTAAAGCAACATTAGCCAAAAAAATAAGCCTAATGATGTCAGATGTCATCCCTGACCCCTATAATTTCACAAATTCAGATTTATTGCAGATCATTATGCATTGCGCCCGTGCGTATCCACTGGGATTTGGTGTTTGCCTGTTTGTTTGAGTATAAATATGTGTGTACTGGACAATGTCATATAACGAGGGTGGCTGGCTGAGGGCTTGTTGTCTGTGGGACACTGCAGCGGGGCAAGGCACATAACACAGAGAATGGGCCCCCAGGCAGCCACCCATTTTATACAGCGCACACACACACATTCACTTGCATAAATAAAAACTCACAGCACACCTACACAGAAGCGCACAGTTAAACACACAAAGACGGACTTGGAACCTGTCAAGTGCGAACAAACTGATGACAAGACGGCGACAGATGGATTCACTGAGGAGAGACGAGCTACGCATTCAACTCAATTAGCAACGTGCTGCTGCATGACGCCGATGGGATATGGAATCTTACCATGACTGGCAACCTGTCAATCGAGCAACAGAGCTGCAAAACAAGCATCATGCAAGATGTAATGAATTAAATTTAATAAACCAATAAATTCATTCATTTATTAATAAATGGTATAAACCCGTGGAGTGGCAGCTCTGCATCAAAAAAACAGGGCATAATGTGACCAGGGAGCCTAAATATCCCCAGGCGCGCACATATAAAGAAGAAACTGGCAGTGAGGAAAAAAGAGGCGGAGGTGGCAGTGGGGAGAGACAGGAAAGAGGGAAGAGAAAGAACAATGGCTGCTTACCTCTTTCTCTCTTCACGAGTTCTGTTCATACATTATCCTGCCATGGTACCTAATGAGCCAGGCATCTCCACCCTGACACTTACGCTTGACTAGGTAACCCTTATTACAGTGAGGCAGGATACTCACTCTCTCTCTCTCTCTCTCTCACACACACACACACACACACACACACACACACACACACACACACACACAGAACTGACCATCACAGGTCATCCCAGCAGCTGTGTGATGAGGGAGCGTGAAAACATTGTTGGTCACTTGTGATGTAAAGGAGCCTGCCATATTCAAATGCATCTTTATTGTCTGTCGGAAGAAATTGTTATATAATGGTTTAAGTGTGTTTGTGTGTCAGTTTCAGACATGTCAAGTTCCTATTCTTACAAATACATGAAGCAGCCTGAAGGCTGCTGGTGAATATGGGGACAGACACCATGTGCCCTTTCTTTATCATTGGTTATTACCGATGCTTCATTGTTCATGACGGCAGACAAAATTGCTCTTTTTGCTGCTTTTTAAAGCTACGCACTCAAAAAAACACAACAACAAGTCTATCTTGTCTGGGACCATACCAGTCATTGCCAGGATGTACCCTGCAGTGCTATGATTGTTTTGGCTGCTTCTGTATAAAAAGCTCTTCCACTTCAAAAAAGCCTCCTACAACTGTTTAAGTGGTAAACCAGCAGGGCTGTGGGAGGCCAATCAGCTGCAAATACAGTAGGGGCAACATGGTAAAAGTTGGTCAAATAAACATCAAACCTGCCACTCAGTGTAGAGTGGAGGCGGGAGAACTGCTTTGAAAGGAGGGATGACTGGCATGCTGGATAAACACTTTGAGTGACATAAGATACTCAGTTTGACCCTCAAAGCACAAAGGATAAGAACGAAAAAATGTAAGACAAAAAACAGAGATTGTTCTTTTTCCCTTTAATCTAAGATTAGATGCATGGACTGGAGGTGATGTAATCTAATTCAGCTTGCAATTTTTCTGTGAAAAGTGACTGTTGTGGCTCAGCAGCTGATTGTGATTTTCATCTGTGTGGGTTGATGTATTCTGACCACCATCACACTTAAGGGGGATAGTAAAAGCACTAACTTTAGCAGTTGCGATGAGACATGATAGTAAGTTTGATGTTGTCCTCTTTTAATGGAATTTGATAGCTTCTAATGAAGATACATTGAAGCTCTTACCCTGATATTTTTATACGAAGAGTATGCTATCACACTGTAACTCAATACATACTGTTTAACAAAACAGCTCCAACTCCAACAATTTGTGTTTGGTTTTAAATGCATCTATGCAAGTTACACGTACATTCATTTGCCTGTAAAGTATATAAATCAGAGACTATCCATTGTTAAACAGTACTGAGTAATAGTATGACATATCAGATTTCTGTATATAAAAATCAGGAACAGTCGACAAACATTATTTCATGTTATAAAGCTGTAAAAATGTAAATGTGTCCATAAACAGTATCTTTAATTGCAGTTATTTCATTTTCTGTGGAATAAAAATAACACATTTCCCTTTCACCTAAACAAAAGGAACCACACGTCTCTTAGTATTTAATCTGATAAGTCATTTCCAATTAACATTGCATTCTGCTTCTTTTACATATCGATACAATCAGTAGAAATTTTTGAAAATCCTAAAATGATTACCTTTTCAATAGAGAACTGTGGGGAGTACAGATGTTTTTGCAGTGCATCTGTGGGTGTGAAGGCTATCAAAAACATGTCCATGTGATCAGCATGTTTTAAAAATGTTACAAAGATAAGAAGCGACATGTTTTACTAACACAGCACAGCAGACACTTAGCTAATTCCCTCATGTGCTGCGCTCAGCTGTAAGACGCCTGGGTAGGCACCAATCGGGCTGTAAATACAGGGGACAATGCAGAGGGAAGCTTCCACATCCCCTGTCTGTCTCAGTAACATTCTCATGCATATCAGATATAAAAACAATATTCCTGTAGTTATATAACCATCTTGTTGTATCTTTTTATTTTTTTAAATGTCTTGACTTTGACACTTTGCAGTAGCTACATATTATCCAGATTAAGAGGAGCTTGTCAAACAAGCAATGTGTGTGCATGTCTTACATCTTGTGTTTGTGTGTATTTGTGTGCGAGTGAATGTAAACTCAGTATTCCAGGTCACGGTGGCTGCAATCTCACAGGAGGTTTAACCTTGGTAAATCCACTATTAGGTGTTCTGGCAATGATGATGTGAGCAGTAGATCCTCCCCGATGGTTTCACTTTCTAAGAGCATCCAGCAGGTCACAAATAGAGAGGCTGTGGGGGTATTACAAGGTCAAAGGTTGGCTAACTCTCAATATGATGACAATTCCACACTGGCATTTTCATTTCCTGAAGAGACTGATTCCCCATGGCAGCAGAGGCCAAAGATGTTTGCTTATTTTTGTTCAAATAAGTTCTTCTCTGCTTTTAAGAGAGATTATATACCACAAATATGCAATGTGGACTGTGTACACAACAAACTGTCTTTCCATTCACATATGCTTCATATCCATGAAAAATTCTAATCAATATGGCTTTCCAGTGCATGAAATCAGACCATGCCTATCATACAAAATGTGCCTTTCTGCACTTTTTTTTGTCCCTTTCATTTTGTCCTTCAAACGTCTTCAGAGGTGCGGCTGTGCAGCCAACCAGTGGGAGTAGCTGATGTTTTTAATGGCACACGGTTTGTCTCCTGGTGGTGAGATAAACATGGGGAAGAGATTAAAACCCCAGGCTTTCTTCCACAATCTCCTGCCTTCATCCTCCATCCCCTTGCAATGGCCATGCAGGGCCAGCACAGCAGACTCTAATTCAAAAACCAAGCCCATCCGGTCTATGAGGCATACTTGATCCTAAATAAAGCATACACTACTACATCAACATTGATAGAGGGACAGATGTCAGCAATGGCAGAAGAAAACAGACAGGTGACAAGGAGAGGAGGATTCTTTACCTTTTACCTATCACCTACCTGTCAAGTACACCTCATTGGGCTCATTGCAGTGATGTATATAGATACTACTGTAATGCTTCTGTTGATTTTGAGGTGTGTCCGTTGGGTCTCTAAAGTCAGAACATAGATCACACACAATCAAAAGCAAGTAGCACGGCCAGAGGCCAGGCTCCTTACTTCATGCTTTGCCTCACCAGTGGGGATGGTAAGATTCACCAATTTGCATCAGTAGCAGTGTTGGGGGTAACGCGTTACAAAGTAACGCAGTACTGTAATCAGATTACTTTTGTCTGTAACACAGTAATGTACCGCATTACTGTTGATAACTTCAGTAATCACATTACAGTTCCTAATAACAATGATCATGTTACTTGCAAACTGGTTCTTGAACTATCCACATAACGGGAGGAGAGATAAATAAATCAAATGTTCCTTTTCGTGCGTGTTTGCTTAACACTTTTCTGACCTCACTTTTGACTTCAGCGCCAGATCATGAGGACGCAGAAGAGGAACAGGTTGTCTGAATACCGATTTGAGGGACTTCTGCCCAGGGTGCGAACTACGTGAGCTTAGTGTATTGCAACTTCCTTATATTGTTTCACTGTTAAATATGTGAGGTTTAAGGTAAGGTCCAGGCCTAGTTTTATTTTATCTTTTGTTAGATACATTTTGTGTATTTTGTGAAAAAATGCATAAATGAGATGCTTACTGAGTTACAGTAGAAGACAAAAAAATATGTTTAGTAAAAGTGGCACATTTATTTATGATTATTTATTATTTATTTATGATTTGCTGTTTGCTTAAAGCTGCAATGGACTGGCGACCTGTCCAGGGTGTATCCCGCCTTTCGCCCTATGTCAGCTGGGATTGGCTCCAGCCCCCCGCGACGCAGGATAAGTGGTTGATGATGGATGGTTGCTTAAAGCAACATTATTACAATAACAGCTTCAAAATCCTTTTGATGGTACACCGACCTGTAATAGGGAGAATGCCGTCACTGTCATTGCCACAACTTTTCAGCAAGCACGCTATAAGAAGAAGGAAAAAGTATATAATGTACAATATAAATTCTTCTGAAGAAGCTAGCTTGGTATTCTCAGTGTGGGTATCATGGCAGAGGCCTGGCAAAGTCACAGAACAAGATGTTGTCAAAGGAAGCGATAAATATCGGTATAGCTTTTACTCATTGGTGTGAGCTAAAAGAGCTAAAAGAATGTAAAACAGATGCCAAGCTGGCTCCCTTTCTGTTTGACTAGTAAGTAACAACTAGTGTTGTTGCTCTTGTTTGATGTTTGCTTGTGTTAGCAAAGTTTTCAACTTGAGCAAAATCGGCCAGAGGTTTTACAGACAGAGGTGTAGCTGCAAGCTATACATCTTTAGTTGATGTTAGCAAACTTACTAGATAACACACACTTGGACATCAGTAATATTACTTTAAGTGCTCTAGTGTCGGTTGCTGTCTAGCTTTGTTGGCTAGCTTGCCACTCAAGTTTCAAGCAACATTGTGTAACATTTCTACCATAAAATAACAGCTGGTGGAGAGCGGCACTGGTGTCGTGCCGGAGCCAGGCGATTGGGCAGCATAACTGGGCTCTGCGTGGCAGAGGTAAAGAGGCCGAAGAGAATTTTTATGGAGAAAGCTAAGAAGAGAAAAAGAGAGTGACCAAGTGACAGGCTCCCAGACGTTGGCGAAGCTGGCATTCTTTCTGTTGGACTAGTAAGTAACAGCAGTGAATTACACTCTGAAACGGTAGGTGTGCCTAAACGCACAAAAAAACCTACATGTACATAATGTTGCTTTTAGGAAAAACCAAAGAAATTAAATTAAACTCTGTACCATATTGAATTGCATGGCTTCACATTTTTTTATGCATTGTGTTCTATCGCATCGTATCACACTGAGGCAAATTAAATCGCACTGAATCGCATCACCATAAGGATGAATGGTATTGTACCACATTGGTAGCCTCTTCATATGTATCCTCAATGAATCAGATCGTTGGCAATGCATCGATGTGCGATGATAGAGATGCACATCCCTATTCCCCAGTGAGGCACAGGTTGGCTCAGCTTGCCCAGGAGCTGATGAGCTGCAGCAGTTATTAAGAGTGGCTAAACACATCATTTCCTTTGTCACTATGATTAGGCCAAGGCGAGGGGCCCTCAGGTGGAGGTAGACCCAGAGCGTATGATTAGCTCTGCCATTTAAATGACATTCACACTAATCGCTAATATCAGGTCTGTCAAGGTGAGAGAATACAATGAGGAATATGTCAGCCCATGTTGGAAGACTGAAGCTATGCAAGGAAAAGTGCAGGACTATCTGATTCCGCTTGATGCGAATGCTGTGTCAATCAGTTAAGTCAGGCAAAGCGGCTGATTGTTTTACTCTGCATCAGTGCTGCTATACAGTAGTCGCAGAGCACAGAGGAGCTGCGATCTGTAAACACTACAACTCCTGTGGAACCAACAGGGATTCAGTTGTTTAAAAAGGGATTGGCCCTTGCAAAAGTGCTGGTGAACAGATACTGTATTTGAGCTCTGTTGAAATAGGCTTTATTTTCTTGTAAAAAAAAAAAAATGTACTGGCCATTTGCATGCAGAGCTATTTGGATGAGAAATTAAAGAATTGGGTAACTTTTCTTCCTTCTCTTGGTGGAAATTCATCTCTGAAGTCGCGCCATCTTTAAAACTCAAATGACCCTGCTCCCTCTCTTGCCTGAACAAAAGAAGGCATTATCAAACCTCACTCTCAGCAGTGCTAGATCCATTTGGTAAACAGCCTGTGTCCTACAGTAGTAATCAGAGGGTATTTTTGAGGGATTTGCAGGCTGGCCAGGAGGCATCCGCTGGAGTGATCTCTAATTGCTAGAAGCGGAGGCCTAGACTGCCTGGCGCTCTTTTGAAGCCATCGGCAGCAGCTTCCAGCCAGAGGAGCCAGCAGGGGGAGGCTTCCCACTGAGGCACTCTCCGTTTTCTTTATTTCCTTCCCTTTTTCTCCCTCACCATGCCTTCATTCTACTTCTCCTGCTTTTCTTGTGCTCAGCGCCCCTTTCTTTCCATCCTGTTCTTTTCCTTCCCATTTCTTCTCTAACTGTACTTGTTTCCTTTGCCCACTCCCTTTCCCCTCCTCTCCTACTCAGTCAATGAGCCAGCAATCACTTTGCAGACAGACATCCTCTGCTCAGTCGGCCATGTTCAATCCCTAACACTGGTGGCTGATGAGGCATTGTGGTGACGTCAAATACCGGGGCTTTTCAGGGAGCAACAGTTAACCTGTGGAGGTGCTTCTGCTACAGGACTCATACTGGCAGTCTTTGCATAAAAAAATGAATGTAATATGCCAAAGAGATGAAAGATAATGAGGCCAATTATTTTTTTCTTCTCACCCAGTGAAGCAGGAGAGGCGAATTTATGTCAGATAGTTGGTGTATAATGACACCATATACCACTCAAGTCTTTGTTACTGTATGAGCTTGTGTATCCTGGGGCAGAGACTTTTGCTCTATAAAGCATAGTTTTGAAATTGTGACAAACACACAGGAAAACACCACAACTACTAAATAATAATATGATACTGTTAAGAAAGTTGCACTGTGTTGCATATTCATAGACTTAGGCATAATGCCTGGATTGCTTAGGTAGGGGCTATAACATGTACCTATAAAATGAACAAAGACACAAGACACAAATGAAAAAAACCCCACAACTGCATGCTGTCATCCACGCACACTCTCACAGACACACAACCAGTTTTTGGTTGTTTGGAAGGCAGCTCGCTCAGTGTGACATTGACTCCTCAGTGCCAATTCCACACTGGGAGCTGCACTTGCTAGCTTTGCTGCCAATCCAGGTAAAGAGATTACAGACGCACACAATGCAGTCTTCTATTTGTCTGCCAAGAAGAAAACCAGCCCTTTAAGCCCATAGAGAAAAAAAGGGCTATACACAAATTCACACAGCCTTGGCCCCGTCCTCGTTCAAAACCAAGAATCCTCTTCTTCTCCAGGAACATGGCTTCTAATGTGCGCCTCGCTCAGTGGCTCTCTCATACAAAGCAGCCTTGTGACTAAAAACAATTCAGCCTCCATTTCTTTATCCTGGTCCCCAACACTGCTGCGCACATTACGATTACTTGCATCATTCAAATAAAGAAGGAATTTGGCTTAAAATCAGTCACACTGTCATAAAGCTACACTAATGGGTGCTGTCTGGTTACAAACTATTGTAAAACAATATGAAAGAAATTACACTAGGATTTCATCATCCAACTTAATGGTGTAATTAAAAAAGGTAAGAGACAGCATGTGTATCACAAAATGCATGTAGGTGCCACCTTCAATATTTGAACCCATAGTAATTAACTAAAAACTTGATGAAAACTGCAGGGCTGACACTGATTTTTTAGTACAACAGATTTTTGCAGAGCATGACTCAAACAATCACCGTGGCATGCAGTTTTGACCCAATTAATCAGCTACTTATAATCGTAAGAGTGTAATTTAGCATTTGCATTGTATATACTTATCTTATTTGGATTCGTGTGGATTAGGTGTGATGCTGAGAAAGCTGCTTGTGAATAATCGAAACAGAGGGAGTGTATGTCTGTCCTATATATATATGTTCCCGTGAAAGGGGCCTGTGTGGATTAGGGGCGTGGAATTATGCTACAGAGAGATGTCTTGATGAAGAGAGCAGGGCTAATTTTGGTGTGGCTGAGTAGAACGTAAAGGTAGGGTACGTCATTTTAATTCAATACACAGGTTTGTCAAATTCAGAGACAAGGGCGTTTTTATAGCCATGATGTGTGTGTCAGGTAACGTTAAATGACTTGCCCATGGGCATTCAGCTTATTTTCTAGTTTGCCAAGACATGCTGTTGTTTAGATGTTAGCTACAGTAGCAGGACAGTTGAGATTATCGCTGTCTAGAGCTGGTGTGTTGGCTCTGGTAATTAGCTGATGTTAGTTACCTTATTTGCAGTGTTGTTGTTCGCTCTACATTATGGTATTTGTCCTGGCATTGGATTTCTCCAGAATCACATATCCCACCTTTAATAAAGGTTACGTATGAGCAGCAAGACAAAGAATTCCTCTATCATCTGTTGTACCTCTTACTTACCAATTAAATCCCGATGCTTTCGCAGATAACGATAGCTGCCACTCTTTCATCATAGACTTCATCCCCTCCGCTAAGAAATGCCATTTTTCTCACCTCAGCAACACTCTCCTTGGCACTACCAATTGTGTTTGACAGTAAAATCACATCTTAGATCATAGATAAAATGTCAGCCTGTGGGACGGGAGTAGGCAATGGATGACAGAATGATTTTGACTCAGGGCTATTTCAAAAGCTTTTATTTCCCACCCGTACAGATCGTCCTGTCATCCAGGGGTGGCGTGAAGTCATGTTGAGGGTGGTGGGAATGACGACTGATATGTGTAGTCCGTGACTGCTGTGCTCATGGCCTTGTCTAAGAACACAACCTGTGTTTTGGAGCCCGCACACACACACACACACACACACACACACACACACACACACACAAACGCAATGCAATGTGGACCTCATGCACTGCTGAAAAAAACTACCAGAAATAAAGGAATTAGTAATAATATAGTATATTTTGTGAAATATGTGATTACAAATATAGCGAGTTCTGTTTTTCTGTGACAAAATGAGTGTCAGGAGAAGAAGGGAAGGTTGAAGGGAGGAGGGGTGGTGGGGACACTGCAGTAGAACGTGGAACAATAGGCGCCCTCTGGCATCAACCTCTGGACAGCCCAAGCTGCTCACCAAAGACACTGAGCTCACCCACAATGAGCTGCTGCAATGGGAAGGAAGGCTTTAGAGAGTTCAATTTCCAACACAATTGGCCGTATTCTACTCCTTTAAATGCCAAGAAGATGGTGTGCAGCGTGTGCCTTTGTGAGGAGCTTTGCTTACAGCGGGTGTCCTCTAGCAAGAGAGACAGAGAGAAACGGAGAGATGGCGAAGACAGGCAGGGTGGGGAGATGGTGTGGGGACAGAAATAGTGGGACTGTGTAAAAGAAAAGGAAGAAAGAATAAGACTGAATGACTGGGAGAGATAGAGAGCAAGGGGGTGGGGGGTAGTACAGAAAAAACGAGAAGGGTAGAGAATGTCTCCTCTGGCTGTCGTTTCGCCCAGCCTCGCAGGGACCGTCTGAAGGACAATGCTGCTACTAGTGGAGTGTGACGTTTGTCCTCTATCCAATTCAACACAGCCCCAAAGAAAACACACTTACAATCAAGTGTCGATCATGCATTTCATACACAATAAACACTTCCAAACAAAATACAATGCGTTATAGTAATATACAATACAGCCTCTATGTAAAAAAAGCTTAATAGGGAAAAATGAAAAGGCACTGAGATACGTTAACATTCAAATGAGGTGAAGTCAGAGTGTGCCACAGCAGGCCCAAGAAGAGATCACCTTTTACTGCTCTGAATTTTACCTCAGCCACCCAGACCTTTCTTTTTTGAAGGAATAATTTCACTTACTTGTACACAATTCCATAACATACTGTAAGTATGTGGTCTCTTTGGAGTGTTTAGTTTGCTAGAAAAACAAAAGTATTATTTTTTACCTCATACAAGCATTACTAAATCTTAACATACTTTCTCCTTGTTTTACCTCAGCAGAAACTTTTAGGCTGCTGTTGCTGCTTTAGGGTTTGGGTCAGAGCAGATAAAATTTGGTTGCAATGCATATCTAAGCTCGACATCACACGTGTAAATTACAGTGTGTCTGTGTGGCAGGTATGACAGCATTCCAAATTAACAAGAAAAACACCTGCGTTAGTTATCAGAAATATGCTCTTTCCTGCAGTGCTTCGCAAAAGCATGAACTGTTATTTTCGGGACTTGTAATTATGGAATAGGCACCACGGTTTTTGAAGAATTGGATTGTGTAACGTTTGGATTGTTAAATAAAGAATGTGTTATTTTTATCTATTGCGGTGCTGAAGAAAAATCCGGAATTATTTTTTCATGAATCAATCTGTAAGATAAAAATGACCAAGGGCGGAAAATTGATTTGGACTGTAGGCTGCCAGATGCCCATCCCTGGATCTGTAGGCAGTGTTAAAGTGGGCCCAGGAACTGGTTTCACTGATAATATATTCAATGTCCTTTCCTTTGTGTGGTCACAGGGCAGCTGAGCCATTAATATTACACAATCACACCAATGGCTGTGATGAATTATTCAAAGTTTCTTATGGGTCTGTAATAGTATATGCAATTCATCTTGAAGACCTGTTGTGTTTTTAAGATGAACACAGCAAATATCTATTATTTCTTATTCCTACTGGAACAAAATATCAAAATGCTAGTAAGAAGAAACAGCAACTCTAGGAAGCACTGCACCTGCCTCAGTGTCACACTCAATATAAATACGTCCCCTGTCATCAGAAAAATTGCTAAGGAGGCTGTTTCTCCATCATTGTCTTCATTTGAAGGGCATTTTGCTGCCCAAAGGCAAACGCCTAACACACTCCCCGAGCGTGGCGCCCATCCCCTTTCACAGAGGGCTGGCAGTGCAGCAGACAGGAGAGAGAAGAGTGAGAAATAAGAGAGGGAGAGAAAAAAGCCGTCGTCTCAAAGTAGACCTCACACTGGGTTCTGTCACTACAGATCAAAATCCCCTCAAAGCCATAGATCACTTCCACTATAGTTCACATGTTCCACACTTAGAAACTGTTTACCAGACTCAAAGAGTTCATCTGCACAGTCTACACAGAGTACACACACACAAAGATACAGTAGAAAGTAGTGCACACACACACACACACACACACACACACACACACAAAACAATACAGCTTTCGATCCAAGCCAACTGCACTTAAACATTTATACAGGTTGAGAGGATGAGTCGCTCACTGCAAGCAAATGTTTACATCTATATGGCAAAACAGCGCTCAGCCCGGTTCAGTGAGATGGTGCGATGCCAGCTCTGCCTACAAGTGAGCTGCCTGGTGTGACAAACAGGAAAGCGTCTGCTCCTTTTTCTGGCGGAAATACCTGTCAGTGCCTGTCGACTATTCATGCACACCATGATACATACACACAGGGACAGTCTGTCTCCTAAAAGTTCCTTTAACGCACCTACGTGAGGATTCATAGCCAATAACAGCCATCTCGCCCAGGGCTCAGGGTAAGTGACAGCCCTATATGTGCTTAGTGGTTAAGTAAAATACACAACGCTGCATTGTGGTGCAGGGAAGGAAACCTGTCTTTGGAAAGTCCTCTGCTTGAGAGAGAAACGTCCCCTCATCTGAGATAAGGAGCCGATGAGAGATAGCGATAAAGTCAGTGCTCCTCCTGGGCCTTATCTGATGCTGTTATCTGACTGCACAGCACCCACCATCTCACAATCATCACACCCTTTAAGCGCCTCTCTGAAACACTCACACCAGCATCATCATCACACGCGCACACACACACACCATCTAATGCTCAAACATTCTAAACACAGTACCAGCTTATTGATTACTTTGACACGCTCCCATTGTTGAACAGACGGTACACCTAATATCAAGTAAGATTGGAACTGTTCTGTGTTATCTCATGGGGAAAGGACATAAAATGACTATTTTCTCACCTTTCAGAAAGACACAGCAAAAAACAGGAGAAAAGAGAGCAGACGCTGTGCACTTACCTCTATGTCTGTTAGTAGTCTTATCAAACATAAGCATGGCGTCATCAACCTGGAAGACATAAGAAAGAAGTACTGACATTAGCTTAATCTTTTCAGCAGGTACCTCACCTTCTCACATCTCATTCTACTCACTGTAATTACTCTTAGAATATATATTGTTGCTGCTTTACACTTCTTTCCAAGCACTTCTCTCCTACATAATCATTCTGCGATCACAGGATTATTGTCATGAAACCATTTCCCTTCCTGTATGTAGCTTGTAAATTATGATCATATAGGAATTTAAGCAATTGCAGTGGTTTCACTCATCGTCTGGATGAGATGTGGCAAAGATGTGTGAGAAAAGTGGCAACAGAAGAGAAAATTAACAATAATGACGAGCAGTGAAAAAGTGGAGAGCTGTGTGGACAATATGTTTATTTTGATGAACACCAATGTCCGGTCTTGGGGAGGGTGACAGATAGACACATTACACTAAGCGAGCGTGAGACAAATGGGATCCTTCCTCATCTCACAGCCACAGCGGCAGCAGCATCCTCCATAATATCATCCCTCATCATGTCCAATAAAGCCACACACAGACAGACAGCATTTTTTCTTCACACATCTCTAAGAAACAGATCTCTAGACACACTCTGCTTTCTATAACTATGACGAAATGCTTAAAAAACAGAGACAGGCATGCTCATTTATTCTGTGATTTTGTCTTGGGAGAAGAATAAAAAAAAACACTGAGGGTTAGAGAGCAGCCTAAGATATAAAAAAAAGGAAACACTCATTTTCCCCCCTGGTTATGGTCTCTAGGTAAGTGTAACGGTGTACAGAGGAGGCTTGATGCTGTTGAGAGGGAAAGATGGCCGCACAAGCATGCGTTTTTCATGGGATAGTGAGAAAGCATCGCGAGGAGATGGGAAGATACAAGAATAGCGGTCTCACTCAAGCCGAACTGTCTGATTAAATAAAGAGAAGTGCCTGGCAGCTAGGCAGACTAGTGCTGGCACACTGTTCATGCCACCCTCTTGCCACACATTTGGCACAAAAGACGTTGGCACAGCATGTAGGGCCCCAGTTACTCATTGCATGGCTCACAGGCCACATGCGGCTCCCAGGCACTTTATTTGCACCTCCCCAAAATATTTTCCAAAATTGCCAAATATAGCTGGCAACAGTCATATGGATTTTAAGTGACCTATACACATGGTATGTCTAAATTTAACACAATGTGTTCATCTATTATCTTGTGGAACTCAGCACCTGAAGTAGGCAGGGAATCAGAGCCCACAGGTCGATGCCGGCGGAGTGGCGGGGTTTATAAGTTTGCAGCAGCAGCTGTGGCAAAACAAAACACTGGACAGATAATAGTGAAGTTAAGCAGACAAACCTATTATGCCTGTTGCACACTAGAGGATTTATAAATCTTAACCGGAAAAACAGGATACCACAGACATACTGATTGAAATAACCTATTTTAATCTAAATAAGTAGAAAAAAAGAATGGACCACCAGATGATTCAGTCAAGACGCAAGACCACACACTTTGCGTTTATCCTAAACAATTTCAGTGTGGCGATTCCGGGGACTTGGATCTTGCAAAAACTTGTGTGATCAAACGTGACTTCAGACATAAACAGACATGGAGGCACAAAAAAAGAATAAATCTGTGGCTGAGAAGAGGGAATCAGCATGGCTTTTACATTTTATAGCATGAGCTAATACACAACACATTGGTGACACTTCCTGGATCTAATTGGCTGTTGCAGGTTTCTGATTTGCTGGCTCCCCTATGTTGAATGGAAAGGAAATCAGGAGCATCTGATCAAGTCAGTGGCCTTAAGATTATGTCTGTAAACCCCTTACACTACAGGATCATTTGGGTCGATAATCTCTATCGACCAGCCTCGGATCGGGAACACCCCCTTGATTGCCTACATTAGAATGGGTGGGTTGGACATGTGTTGCATTAAGTATAGTGTCTTGTATCAGGGAGTAAGTAGCGTATCTTGCGTTGTCTGTTTTAAGTGACTGTACCATCAATTACATTGAATAAACAATTAAACAAAAGCATCACTTCCTAAAGCCCATATCAGGAAGACAACGTAAAGTAGGCAGTCTATATGAAGTTTAAAAGATAAAATAGCAACGAATTGTTAATTGTGAGTGTAAATTCACTAGCGCTACAACTGTGTTACTGTCTTGCACTTCTGTGTTTTCTTTGTTGACACACCACACGGGCACAAAGAAAATGCAGCAAAAATAATTGCGTTTGCTGTGTCTGAAAAATGTGCTATCTGATGACTGTGTGGTGGGAAAACATATAAAAGTAGTGTACAAATAAGCAGCTGCCAAGCAATATCGCCTGCAGCAACAGTTTTATAAACAAACATTTATAATGTCACGTAACCTAACCTCTGTCTGATGCCAGGCGATCTAATGAAAATCACATTAAAGTGAGAGGAAGTGGGATAACTGGAATTTGTAGTGCAGTGGGTTGTGATTTCATTGCCTGAGCTTGAAGAACACAGAGTGACTTATGGATAGTTATTTCTGCAGTACAGAACACTCAATTGTTACATTTAGTACCTGGCCAGGTAATTACACTGTTCTGGAATTAAATGTGAGAAAACTTTGATTCACTTCTCTCCTTTTTTTGGCTGGATTTCTGCTGAAAACACCAGAAACCAGTTTTCTGACAGTGCAAAAGTCCCACTGCAGAAAAAAGATGGAATGGCATGTTTACCAACTAAGGTAAATGTTTAATTTGACAAGTGTGGCTGACAGCCTGTGATCATTTACATGGGAGACAAAAATTTATAGCATTTGACTTCTGTCATCTAATATCAGTAATACACAAACACCCAAACGAGTCACTTCTGCATGCATCAGTAGAGGCGTAGAAAAAATGGACAGCAAAGAATATTCTGTTTATCTTCAAGACTCAAAGAAATGGAGACGCCACCTTCAAACACAGCTGTTATGACAGAGATTGATTAGTAACAATTTTGTGAAGTCTACTCTGTGATTCGGATGTGAGATGAAACTCATCAAAATGTAAAATGATACCCACGAGCACCTGCAAAAATAATGGACACGGCATAACACTTTTTATGACTTCTGTACTAGCATGTAATAAGTTTGATTTGTTAGGTGGCAAACTGTAATCACTTAATTTGTTGGTACGTAAACAAGTGAGCACAAGACATACATGTGAAATGGGAATGGCTTGAATTGTAAAAACAGCCCACAGTAACATCAGCCATCAGCCACCACGAGTACCTTCATGCAACATGACATTCAAATATCGGTACTGTGATATTGATAGTGACTGTAAAGCCATTCACAGCCTGAGCGCAGACTGTTACTTTGTAAAATGAAGTGAGGTCTATTAAAGGAAGTGTATTATATAAATGTGTGAACTGTGTTGTTGTGACATTATTAGAGGAGGACCATCCTGTCAGCGAGACCCATACAACAAATAACACAGATTCAAAGTGAAGCACTGATGGGCACTTTAACAAAGAATGTGCACATCATGTGAGAGTCACACTCCAGCAGGTCATACAATACAGCCCCCCTCCCCCCCCATACACCCCCACTCTCACTCTCTCTCTCTCTCTGCCACTTGCAGAGTCTATAGAACCATCTCCCGTGCTTCAGGGCTTTTCAATGTAGTTATTCAAGCAGAACACAACTGTGTGCCTCCATCTGATAGAAGGTTAAGGACCTCTTCACTGCTCACAAAAAAGCCCGCCACACAGAGGTGAGGCCAGGCTCACCTCAGGGAAGAAATCTTTCTCTGTCCTCCTCCTCCTTCTCTTTCACTCTTCCTTTTCTCCTGGCTCGGTGAAAAGAAAGGTTCAAAGGATAATGGCTGTCTTATCACTATGTAAAAAGGGAATGGGAACTCCAGTGAAGTGCCTGGCCTTTTGTGACAATGAAGAAAAGAGCAAAAGTCTATTTCACTGTGGTATATGCACTGGAACAGTCCATGACCACTTAAAAAGAGAAGGTCTGCTGGAAGACAGTTGGAGGGGAGAAGGCCGGGCAGCTCTTTAACTAAACCTGCAGCAAACACATCTGAACAAAATAACCTCCTCCTAAAAAAAGGGGGCTGACAGTGTATTAGGTTTGTGAATAGTTGGCTTACCAGCAAAATCACTGTTATTCACAATTCAGAAGGTAGTGTGTTTTGATAGCATTCTGTAATTACATTACAACTTGATTGAGCAAGTATTAGCTCAATCAATTCAATAAATCAGACTTTTCTTGGAATCCATCTATTTCAACTTGTCTGTAAAGCAGAGATGCACTGCTTGCAATTTTATTGGCCAATTTAAATTCCCAATTCTTTAGAAGTCTGGCCGGCTGATTCCGATTTTCTTTCTTTTGAATTGATAGCATACAAACATTTTTAATTTATTTTTTCTTGAATGGAAAATGCTTTATTTATTTATTAGGATCCTCATGAGCACCACAATAAGCATTGGCTTTTCTTTCTGGGGTCCATTCAATTGTATGTTCATAATAATTTATTAAATATGTATTTGTGTTTTTTTGGGAAAATATCTGAAAGAATACATTACCATCTTTCTAGCAAGTTATTTCTTATAATTCTACTGAATATACCTGGGTGTTCCACCCAAGCAAAGTGTTTGGGGAAACACGGCTCATTTTGGCATTACAGGTATTACAAATTGTGAGGATCAAGATGAAGAACTTCCACGCAGACGATATGTTTTTGCATGTGTTTGTCACAATTGTGTCTGTGCCGCTGTGCATACGAACAGTATACAAGTACATTCTTCTGGTCTTCATTCTGGTCAGCGGCCAACTGTATCGGTGCATCTCTACTGTAAAGGTATTCACAGTAACAGATCTTACATTAGAGAGAGTGATGTCTTTAGGTTTTGAGGTGTTGTTCCTTTAGTGTCTGGTCAAACAACTGTTAAATGCAAATGCTAAAAGAGTTAGCAGACTAGCTGCAGCTTTCAAAGTTGGCGCTGCACCTAGTTGCATTTATAGATAGTTTGATTGGTTAGTACTGTTCCTGCAGTATGTAATGCAGCGTTGGAAGGTTTACAGACAGTACATAGTTTTTCTAAAAAAGGTTTGGTCATTGCCTTGGTTGCCCTCTTTATCAGTTAGTTTGTAATGTTAGTTTCCTTTATAGTGACCGCTGAGAATTATTCATCTGAGTCATTGAGGTAAATTTCAAGAAAATATTGAGACTCTTTAAAAACTGTTTAATTTGAAGCATTTAAATCAATTTACCATGGGTGCACTGACACATCCCAATGAATGACTCATTGAGGATATATGGCTGTTTGTGGTAATATGACTTCATTTGAAAGTAATGGAGCTGAGTGGCGGGGGAAAAAAACACGTATTCTGTTCCTGTCATTTAGGATGGGACTTAACTACACACCAGGTGCATCCTCTTCGTCTGTATCAATCTATATGTTTGAGTAACCTCAGAAAAATACATGATAATTCCAAAAAAATGGTTGGTGAATGATGAATTATGTATCAAAGGACAAAGGCATCAATAAAGGCTAATGTGCTCTGTTTTTGGACAGGAAAACAGTAGAGGTGCCAGGTGACAGGGAGAGATTTAAGAGCTCTGCAAATGAATTATGACAGCGATTTAGAAGTGTCAAATGCACATTTACATTCAGCTCACGGCTGAAGGCTACTAGAGGAGCTTTCCTGCAATTTGGGGGTGACACTGATATAGATCATATCTGAAGCCAAAGGAACGGAGACCTGAGCCGCAGATAGTGACCTGGGACCCATGCTTTTGTTGAGGCTTTGGGCTCTGTTTTTGTGCTGGCTTTGTGCATGTTGTATTGGGTGCACAGAGATTTATTTCTTGCTGTGAACTTCACTTTTACCTAAGTGAAAATAATTGTGTGTATGCAGTACATATCAGGCAATTTTTGCTTCAGTTTTGGTGTCAAGGATTACTGGGATTTCTGCTGACACTGCCAACACCAAGACGCAGTCTGTGCTATTTGCGCAAGTTCACCAGGTGATGCTCAACAGGGCAAATCATTTTGAATAGCTTTTGTCAATATGTGGTTAATTCAACTTAAAAATGCTCATGCTAATTCCAACCGGCTTTAACCCACTCGGCAGATCGTCGCTAGTACCACTAATGTTTGGGACGGACAGTACATTCCAGCATCGACAAAACATATCTAATTTGTGTACTCCAATGAAGTTTGAAGCATTATTTATACATTTATTATGGCCATAAAGACAAAAGGGAGTAGGAGCCTAACAATTTAAAGTAAAGACACTTTGTTGTTATAAGATGAATCATGTTTATTTAATTTATTGGGTAATTAGGTATAGTTCAAATACCGAATTCACAGATTTAACCATGACGTTAGTTTAAAAACTAAATTATTTTGGAAAAATGTGCAATAATTGATCAAGAAAATTATTTGACAGTGGCGCAGCAAAAGCTTGATCCAACTAAAATGATTGTAATTAACTGTTTATTTAGCTAAAGGTTTTGGATTGCACAACTGAAGGATACCTACGACATTAATTTCCATTATAGTGCACAGAAAGAATCAGTGAAGGTTGGACAATTAAACTTGGTTAAACGCAAAATCAAGGAGCAGAATTTCTCATGCTCATTACATTTTCCAGCCATTAGACTTCCCCTTTCAAAATGTGACTTCAACGTGATATATAAAAGCAACAACCAGATAGATGTAAATTGTCTGGGATTTAGCCAGCAGCCTATGTTTGGGGAACCCTGCCAAATATGTAGATGGACTGACCTAAAGAAAACTTGCAGTAGGAGAACTAACCATAACACTCTGTTTTAAAAAATGTTACACATATTTACAAAAACTGCTCTTTGGCAAAAAATTATTTAAAAAAAACTCAACATTGTGGGGGCATCTAATAAACACGAATATCTACTGGTAAAACCCCAAACCAAAGAGTCACAATAAATACAGGTAAAGAGCTTTAAATCATTCCGTCCCGATATAATCAACAGTAAAAGCATCCATTTTACTTAAGTATCTTTGAGCAACAAACTGAATCCCTGCCTTCTCCTGGGGCAGTAGTCTGTAGCTGAACCTGCACCACTACCGCACTGTGGAGAGGGTGAATGGGGGTAAAAAAATCCCTACAGGGATCAATGAAGTATCACATTATCATTAACATTATAACAGATATGGGTCACGGTCAAGGAGAAAACTCAGCTGACACTGCCCCTTCATCAACATCCCCTTTGCAGTGTAGAGCATCTAATATTCTATTACAATGATGGCAATTAACAGAGAAATGATAGCAACCCAGTGACAATGGACAAATTTGTGACAACCCTTTCAATTGTTCTTTTGTAGAGGAAATCTATACCATTGTCTGGGAACGTTGAGCTGCAATGTGCTGCATCCACGCTTGAGCGCTTTTACAAGTGGTGGTTTAACGAGGAGCAGAGGGCAAAATTTTAGCTCCCTATAAGCTCTTGCAATTACACAAGGGGGCAAAAAGGACACTGTTCTTAAGCGTGAGCCTTGATGGACCAAATTTTTTTTCCAGGTCCACAGCAGAGGCCGCACCAGCTATGTTTAATCTGGAACACAACCTCTCTCTTTCCCAAAAGGAATATTCACTATTATAATGGCTGAGTGGCAACCCTCAGCAGAAGTGATAAAAATGCAAGGCTAGAGTGCAAATGTAACACACATACACACAGATAGAAAAAGCACAGTGAGGAGCATAGGGTGAAGATGTGCTTATCTGCTGTCTGCTCTGTCTACCCCATTTCTCTTTATTTTTCTTACAGTAAATGTCTGTTTTATAGTTTCTTCAAATCCTTCAAATGTTTTGTAGCTATTAATTTTCTACAAATGTCAATTTCAATATTGATTTAAAAACCACGTAAAAAAACTATTATATTTTTTGGACAGTCAATAGCATTGAGAGAGGAAACACGAGGAGCCACAACGATGCCCCAGCAATGCAAAATTTTAATTACTAACAGACATTTTTGAGTAATGACTGAAAATCTGTCATACAGTACATTGTATATGATTACACTCTGAATTAATTCCACTGTATGGCAGCACGAAGGGAATGAGCTTAGAGGGTTCACTCATCTATTTTTTATACCTAATTACCGAAAAATGAGAGCGACAGAAAAACGTGATTCAAATGAATTTTTTTAAAGCAGTCATCTGACAGAAATTCTCGTGTATGTAATTATTAATGATATACACCATGGGCTGAATGTCAACACTTATTCCAGTAACTTTCCTTCATGTTGACATTAACAAAATAGCTTGAGAGGAACACTTGAGGAAGACAATTCCTCAAATCTGTCAGGATTACATATTTATGAGGTCCCCTGCTCGGCATCCAAGGAGGTCGCTATGGTGATACAAACTGATGTATATTCTAACGATGAACTTTGTGTGTCATAGAATGCCTCAGAGCATTGTTGAAATGGTTAGTACAGATCCTACCATGGCGCTCTGTGCAGCTTTCAGATCAGCAAATACACAATTAAAAAGGCAGTCATGCTGAGGCCACTCTAATCAATGTACTGTTACAAAGAAATGTAATGAAAGGATGATGGAGTGATGCCTTCAGGAGGCTGCTGTATTGTTAGGGCAGAGCGTAACACTATTGTGGCAAAACAATATTTTATTAGCGCATCTCTAGCCCTGCCCACGCCAACCTCAAAACGAAAAAGCAGTTAAAAATCACATCACATCATATTTCTACACCCTTTTCTTGTAAACAACCCCCCTGTTTCTGGGCAAATATTATTTTATGTCTGCTGCTCTCTTGAGTAGTGCCAATTATGCCTTATATAAATGTAATACTGTAACCGAGTGAGTCATTGTTTACCTTTCTTACTTTGAGGTAAAATTACAGTTAAGGTAAATTCCGTCAGGCTCCATCCTCCAAATCAGCCAATCTGTGTTACACAGCATATTGCAAAATTTGAATAAAAAGCCTGAACCTTTCATATAGCGTGAAAGCTCAAGAGAGCTTTCAACTAGGCTTAGATATGATGTATTGCTCGTTTAAAACTGCCACATTGACCCTTTTCCACAAAACAGGAAATCATTTATTAGGTTCTTCCTTCCTATATGAATGGGGCTCCAGTATGTTGTAGGGTCTGGCCTTGCGTTTGGCCTCACAGAGGCATGTCCACACAGTTGAGCTCAGTATGCTCGAGGAAGTAGGCCTTGGCCTCGTCCATCAATCCGCCTGTCTTCCTTTGCCAAGCTGCAGGGAACTACCCATTATGGAGTCATTTTATTAATAGGGCCCCTTTCCTCTCCGCCACACTCTTGCAGAGTGCCTCCTCATTCTGTCAGAATGGAGTATGCCTGCAAGCCACCTCCATGAAACTGCTGCACCAGGGCCCTCCCTCATTCTCCCATGTGAAAGCTCAGGCTGGGAAATATTGTGCTTTCAAGCTAAAATAGTATTTGGGGAGGTGAGCAATCCTTAAGCCCTAGAGCAAACAGTTTAACATTGAGGACTTATTTAAAACGATGTCCTTCCTACTCGAAAGCCAATCAGATTTCTCTTTTAGTAGACACACACACACACACACACACACACATACACGAACACAGCACACACATTACATCATCCACCCCTTCTTCCCTCCTCCTTGCTAATGTAAATATAACAGCAAGCAGTATTGACTGGAGGACAGAAGCAGGTCAGAGGATACTATAAATTGTTTGGGGAGATGTGTGAAAACATGAAGCCAACGGTGAGAGGGATAGCTGGGGAGAGGTTTGTTTAAATGGGCAAATGAGTTGAACATGTGAGGAAGTTGCAGATGATGACAGGGATTACAATGGGATAGCCAACATGGGGATAGGCATGTTACTTTTTACTGGACATTGCCCTTTTAATATACAATAAAGTCACTCATTTCTAATAATTCACATGTGCTATTTATAATAATGCTGCCGTTATTTCATAGCCTTTTTGGAATTTATATGTTTTGACAATCAATGTCACTTTTACAATCTTTTGTGATGCTTTTTCGGTTTCCATTGCTTGAGCAGTAAAAGTGTAAGGGCAATGTTGCTGACTGACACATGAAGGTGCTTGCCAAGTTTAAATCTCCCCCTTCATCATTTTGAGGCACAAAGCACACCCATTCAAATCTATCATAAATTGTTTCTACATAGAATCAAATGTTTCTTTAATTGATGCTACCTGTTTGCTCAGGGTACGGCTAACTCAGCATTTATAAGGGTCGAAATCAGCATGCAGGAAATAAGCATTGTGGGTGAGGCAGTGTTATGCCTCAGTGATTCACAGAAAAATGGTCTTAGAAAGTTTTCACCTGGTTCTCTAAATCACTCATCCATCCCTCTTTCAGTCTTTATTTAATTGTCTGCATAGTGCTGGTCTGAAAGGAATACCAATAACAACGCAGCACCAGATTTAATACAACATATTAATATTAACAGGGATTTACTAAATTTACTATATTATTTAAACAATTCCTATTACTAATTATCAATACTGATGGTTATTACAAATTACTAATACTAATATCAATAATTAAAAATACTAGTACTAAAATATACACCATCATTCAACTAAATATTGTTATCAGTTTTACTTTGCATTGTAAAACACATTTTGGTGATATAGTTTTAAAAATTGATAGCTCCATCATAGCCAGTAATTCTAAGGGGATGCCTGCTAATAATGCTGCATGTACCTAGGCAGCGGGGGAAACCATGCAGCCTCAGCAAACATGGAACATTTCAGTCACACAGCAGGAACGAACAAACATGTTCGGATTCAATCAGCTTATTAATTAAAATGGGAAGTCTCTGCACTGCATAGTAAAATACACGTGGTAGTGAAATTCTGGCTTACCAGATTTTTTCAAGCCAAGTCAAGGGACGATTAGCTAGAAATGAACCTAGTCTGAAAGAGAGTATGTCATTCCCTGCGACAGCAATAGTGTCTACACATGAATTTAAGAGATGGCCTTCAATTGAGGAAGTCGATTTTGTGCTCTTTGTTGGTGATGAGAATCTTCAGGGATGCAAAGGGCTCCTACTACACCTTTGTGACTGCCTGAGCTTTAACTAAATGACACTTTGTATACCCGCCAAGAAAACAAAATGTAATAAACTCGTGAACCTGTGAAAGTGATCAGTATGCTCTAATGTTCACAGGTCCGATGAACATAAATCTCTGTTAGGAGACAAGGTGTGTATTATGTATTTTGATATCAATAGGTGAACAAGAGGGATGAAATGAGCTGCTAGCTTGAGTTGAATGGCATCCATTTCACTCACAATGGCCACCACCCTTAATACCTGCAGTGTTTTACTTAGATTAGACTTAAGCTTTTTTTTAAAGGCCATTTCAATAATTTGACATTTCTCCCCAGAATGGGAGAGAATGAGCACAGATAAAAACTTTTTTTTTCTCCTCCTTTTCATGCAAAACACTTTCATCTGTCATTTTGCGATAGCCCGTCTCTCTTTGTCAGCATAAATACGGGAGCCCCTATTTGAATATGGTTACACATCCCTCTATTTATTAAAGCTTGGATTAACATGACAGGAAGTTTTGTCTGGGGGCTCTTTAAGATGGCTCAGAGAGGCAATCTGGTGACAGTAATAGGATCCAGCTAATATACTTGACTGATGCTCCTTCCCCAGTGTTATAAAGCAGAACAATGGGAGTGGGGTTCTGGGAGTGAATACATTGTGTTTTGTAATAGTGTGTGTGTGTGTGTGTGTGTGTGTGTGTGTGTGTGTGTGTGTGTGTGTGTGTGTGTCTGGGGGGACGAGGGTGTGCTAATCAGCCAGAATACCATCACTTAGCAAATATAAGGGCTGGAGAAATAAAAATACTAAAGGTCACAGAGCAATTCCATCAGGACAACTATGCTACAATTAACTGAATAGACAAGTCTCTGACATTAGTGAGAGCTATAATAATGTTTTACTCCAACGTCTTTGAGTTTGTAGAGGTTTGTTAAAGGTTGGCTTTAAGAAATAAACAAATGCTTTTCATTACCGCTCTTCGGAAGCAGTTTCTTCCCACAAGCCATCACTCTGATGAACAACTGATTTCTGACTCACAGTGTCAGGAACAATTCCTGTGCAATAACCCAGTAACTCTGTCTCTAATCAGCACCTGTTTACTGGTTTCCACTTATTATTTATTTATTCACCATTCTCTATTTCAGTGCTGTTCATACTATGTCATATTGTATATACTGTATACCAATACGCCTACCTCAGGTCATAGGTCTTATTTATTTTTTCCACCATCCTTTGCACTATGCTCCATCACACTGTGTACATGTGTACCTGTATGCATGTATGTGTACCTGTATATCATATCCACCTTCAACATGTACATAATGAGAATAGTTTACTCTTGCATCCTTTGCACTCTACACATTGTTTTGTTCATAGTGTGTATATTAGTGTTGTCTATTCTGTAGTTTGTGTCTGGATTTATTTTATTATTATTTTATTATTGTATAAGTAAGCACATCGTGAGCAATGTACAATCCTGTACAATTCTGAAGTCCTTCTTGAGTTGTTATTTTTTGCTCTGATGCAAGCAGTTCAGAGACTACTGGTCTCACCAAGTGCAGGCATTTGTTTTATATGTATTAAGGACATTTTACTATTGACATTTAACTGCTTTATTGTTTGTGTGAATACAAAAATGATTGTAAAACCTCTCTTGTAAAATCTATAAGAAAAAACATGAACCTAATAATGCTTTATAAAAAAAATAAAGAAAATATTTTACATTCAGTTTGCTTTAAAGAGGTGGTATTATGCTCATTTTCAGGTTCAAAGTCTTAATTAGGGGTTGTACCAGAACAGGTTAACATGGTTTAATTTTCAAAAAACACCATATTTTTATCATACTACACATTGCTGCAGCTCCTCTTTTCAACCTGTGTGTTGTACGCTCTGCTCTTGAGCTACAGAGTGATGCATCTTACTTGGGAATTGCACATGCGCAGTTCCCAGGTAAGGACTATTAGCCAATCAGAAGCAGAGAAGGGCGGGTCGTAAGAAACAAGGTAGTGTGATCCAAATCAAAGCCGCTTCAGACTGCGACCGTAACCTAGCAGATGGTATAAGTTACTCAGAAGTCCACAACCACACAACATCATTGTTCCACATCTTACCATCAGGACTAAATGTTGAACTGTTGCCGGTGTTCTGATGATCTATGCCGCCTTACCGAAAAATGCTACCATAGCGCAAATCGATAGACTCGACTCTACTCGGCCCTGCTCTGATTTCCATTGCAGATAGTACCCAGAGATAGTACGTAGCTTGTCGTCATAGCGACGCCACACACAACTGCCGCGAAGTAATGTTCAATGCGACACACACACCAGCGATCCACACAGCTTTCTCTTTTTTAAGTTAAAACGTTTCAACATTACTCAGAATGTAAAGACAGATAAGCGGTATGAAAACCTTCCAGCTGTGTTT
>NC_060172.1:26171684-26206169 GCF_021292245.1 Micropterus dolomieu
CCAGCTCTTAAAATATATCTACGGTTAAAACGTTTCAACATTACTCAGAATGTAAAGACAGATAAGCGGTATGAAAACCTTCCAGCTGTGTTTTCCTCGCCGTTGTTGCTGCAGCGGTCTGTGTGACGGCGGGAGCAGAGGGCTCTGTGAGCGGGAGGCTGGCCGGCCTCACACGCTCCTCCCGCGGGTTGGTACAGGCTTCCCCCGCAGCCACTTGTGGAGCTCCTCAACTCCGACAATATTCAAGCACATTTTTGTTCAGCCATCACTTCTCGTAAAACTGTCAATATTCGAAATCTACACAGCTGATTTCACCTCAAGTGGATTAAGTGATGAAATTACATACAAAAACTGTAAAACAGGTACAACATTTCTACAATGGAAAACCAAACAAAGGCGAGTCAGCCAAAGGGCTTCCGCTCAGACTAGCTTGGTTTGAGGGCGTGCCTGATCCCCGCTAGCAGCTTGGCAAGCTTTATGACGTGTTTTCATTGTGATGTCACAAGTAAAGGAAGTGAAGGGCTGGACTACAAACAAGCTGTTTTCAAGCGGTTCAGAGCAGAGCTTTCTGTGGGAGATGGGAACTCCCTTTGGACTGGACTTTGGGCTTTTTCACTTTGCAAACCTGTTACATGCACAAAAAAGTTATATAACTCAATAAAGGAAGGAGGGGAAAAGCCAAAAAGCATAATACCACCTCTTTAACCTAAACAGAGCGAAATAAACAGTATTGACCTGTGAGCTGAGTGTCTGTACATCATACACTGTACTAACTGTGCATCTTTTCATTGCCCTATTATTTTTACTCTTGCTCTTATTGTTTTGTTTCTCTATGATTTTCTTTGGCAGGCTCACGATAGACATCACTACGATCCATGTTTTTCTGATGTTTTCCTGTGGTTGGATCTATTGCTGTCAATATCAGTATGCTGACAGGGACTTGCTTATAGACATTTCCATATGTCAGAGAGTTGCTATGGATGGACAGTGTGTGTACATGAGCGCGCGTGTGTGTGTGTGTGTGTGTGAAAGCTGGGTTAGCAGATCAAACACACATCTGTTTGTGAGATAGAGGGGAATCTGTGCTGCTCCCCCAAACCTCTCAATACTAATTAACGATCCACTGATAGTGGCCAAATGCCAACTGTCATTAGCACCCAACACAACACAAGTACACAGATGTAGATGCGCACACACTCAAACACAGATGCTATGCGGTCATCCACACCAGCCCACAACAAGCCATCTGTGGATAAGATACATAAACACAATGGTTTTACTCCCCACTCACCGCTCCCAAGGTTAAAATCTGATTGAAGTAACATTAAAAGAAGAAAAATTACATTAGTTATAACATATAGTCAATTAAATCTGATCTGTACCGCTTAACAGTGTTACTGTTAAACTGTTAAACAGACTGCTGACTCTTATGCTTAAAGACATGAATGACAACCTCAATTCTCGATGTAGTGTGGACCTTTGACTTGTTCAATGATAGTGCCATTTGCGTGCTCTCAAGCTAGTGCGCTCGGTAAAAGCATCTGACAGCTATCTGTAATTTTATTTAGCGAGGATTTCAGCTATGCCTTATCTAAAAGAATATGCCACCCACTCGCTCCGTCTCTTGCGCAGTTTCTCTCTGCCTCTATCTGTCACTCTCTGTCTTGGTGACAGGGTCAGATAGAGAGAGCAAAGTGGTGAGAGGTGTGACACTGTGAGCAGATGAGGGTCTTCCCATGTGGAGGCCCCAAGCATGACACCCACCACAGCAACGCAGACTGCAGCCAGTTGGTCTGAATAATGCCACCCACGCTGGCACCAGCAGGGAGGCCAAAAGCCACATGGAGGCTGGAAGCCACTGGACCACCAGGAAAAAGGATTGATATTTCAGTCCTATTATTGGTAATCAAACTGAGCTGTCATTAACGTCCATTAAATTGTATTTTTCTAAAGTACTGGCAGTCACATTTACTTTGTAAATGGCATAGCTGTGATATATTTCTGCTTGTTGTACTATGTTTAGTAGATTCCTCTGCCTATAAATGACAACAGCTAAGGGGAATACATCATCCTAAAATTCTTCCTCGCAAACCAGAGAGGAGCCTCAACTCATCTCGTCTCTCTTCCTTTCTCCCTGTGCAGCCTGCCTGCCGCCATCTCACGGCAGCATCTCTCCATCTCTCACAGCCCTCTGATCTCTGTGTCAACAGGCGACACCAGCAGCTCACACTAACTCAGCATGCATCAGCCCATCTGCAAGGCAAACCATCTACAAATGCATTCAGCATAGACTTTGGGTACGATTAATGGCACCGTTAGTGTATACTGTATGCGCTGATGTCTTTACACCTGACAAGGTACCACTTGAAAAGGTGCCTTCCCTAGCAATAAAGACAGCTAGTGAACCCTTCTGTAGATATTCTACATGAGGCTGGGAATTTATGAGCAGCAGGTAGGAGATCAAAGCTGCTGTTGACAGACTCTGCAAACACAAAGATTTATTCAACTCATCAAGAATTGTCGCAATGTTTTCTCAGCGGCCTCCTATCTTGGTGTGTACCTACACTGATGGGGGTTTATTAGTTGTCAGTGGGCCAGATGGGAGGCTGTGCGGTTGTCCAGCTCAGGTCCAAACCCATACAGAGGTTGTGATGACAGGATCCGAAGCACTCTGTGGTTACTCTGTGGAATTCAAATGCCAATCCGCCTGCCCAGCGCCATCTCCTCTGCCTTTCTCTCTCGCTCTCGTTTGTCATCTCTCCCCCTCTCTCCCCTCCCCTCTCCCCCAGTGTTTGTCAGGGTTGGTGATTAGCTGTCACCCTCTGTAGAAGCAGATAACACCCCACACAGCCTGTTTCCCCTCTGGGAGCATGCACACACGTAAAACAGGAAAACACACAAACAAATACACAAGTGTACGCACATGCATGCAAACTAAAGTCACTTAAAAACTCTGTCAAATGCAAAATGGTAGAGTTCATCACATTTTTGCATGCATATACCCAAGGCTTGAGTCACACTTATAAGCTATGTGGTAACTTTGGGTATCATTTAGATTTTATTTGTCAATTCTGGTTTTGATTAATATCGTCTTCATTCTTATCAAATTTACTTTTTCGTCCACCTGCCACTGGATGGTGGATTCCAAAAGCCACTTTCTTGTTTTAACCGCAAGTGTGTGTGTAGAAGTGTGAATGATGAATGAAAGGATGTTTTGCTGCCTTTTCCTCTTTACTAGTTAATGTTAGATAGCTACAGACTGGCGCTCAAAGGCTTCCGGCAGCTAACGGCAACTTTTAAAGTGGAATGTTTTCTTGCATGTTACTCAATGCATGAGTTGACATCGTGAACACACCCTAAATGTCAATATGACAGCTTTGACCATTTAATCAGGTTTTATTGGTACGCCACTTCGTAAAAGCTAACAGCCAAGTGGATCATCAGCAGCTCTCATGAATCCTTCCAACTTCACCGAACTGTACGATCTCTGTTATTAAGACTACTTTCACAACTTCAATTCTAGAGATACATGCAAAGACGTGGGATCTTCACCTCCATGATGTTCTCTACTATCATGTTTTAACACAAGCTTCCAGCTTTAATTCCCACTGATATCACTTTTTAAAACCACAAAGGAATGCCCACATCTAATGCAAATGCAAACACAAAGCAATAGCCTGCATATTTAAAATTAACTAAGCACTGAAAAAAAACAAAGACAAAAATCCTTCCCTGAATGCTTGGATTGAACTTTTATGAACACAGCTCTGCCTTCTCATTCATCCCATCCTCACACTTACACACAACTTCTTCACACACATAAGTCACTTGCATTTTTGAGGAATCATCAAAAGAGACAGCATAACCAGCACACACAAGAGGTGCCAAGAAATAAAATATGCTGAGTCTGACAGACCCTTATGCATTTATTTATTTATCTATCTGTATTTACAAACAGATAGAGCTCAGATGACTAAGGGTTGCTATTTTTGAACTAAATGTGCAGAGCCAGACAGTATTCCTCCATGTGTTACTTCAGGTAACTTGTGCCCTTTCCATCTTGCCGGCAGGTGCAGCATTAGTTGGACAGGGTGGGCAGGAATGTTGTGAGAATTTCTACCTGGAAATAAGTGAATCCATCAAAGTACCGCCCCCTATTTTAATATGGGGATTCTAGATGCTTTTTGACAATCCTACATGTACTTCGTTTGAAGCTTACTGAGGCACTAAGGCTCACTAAGACCACAGCCCACGCATTCATTTGAATGAGGCCTATCCGTTGAAGTAGAGTGGGAGTGCCAAAGCAAAGGGCTCCAGCAAACATGCATGCAAGGTTGCCCAGCTAAAAAGTTGAACCTGCCTCCACTTTTGCAACATCACTTCATCCTGGAAGGCACTGCGATGGCCAATCAAATACGCGCCAGCACACATTCTGGTAGATTACTTATGCATGAACACTCTATTTATATTATCATGATTGCCAATACGAAAAATGCAATTATTGCTGCTGGGCAGTGATTTTGATGATCTTCAAAACGTATGGATCTGTTACTGTCTCAGAGGACGGAGCTCCTTGCCTTGTTTTAACGCCCACTATGGATGGTAAAAGAACTGCCCATGAACATTCACGTAGAATGTGATGCATATGGACGCAACTCACAAGGATTCAATGTAATGAGCATTGCTACTGATGACTAAATTGTCAGTTTAGTGTCATCTGACAAAACAAGTTATTTCTGACAAAAAAATGACAAATGTTTCATTTGAATATTTCAAAATAGCCTAATTTATTTCAGAAAATTGTATTAAAAAAACATGTCGATTTTTTACACTATTGTCCTTACAAAAATAGAATAAAGGGTATTTAAAGGAAATTCAGTGTAAGAAAGACCAATGGTCCAGTTTTCCATCATACTGCTGGGAAGGACAAAGAAGACATGGGTTTTCAATAAACCTGTAAGCAAGCAACAACACTCAAAGAGTACAAATGGGTATGGGTACAAAGACCAGCCAATATCTAAAAAGGGAACCCGCTCAAATCTACTTTGACTTTCTAAGGACTGAAATGGGCCTGAGGTCTCTCAAGAGTTTGATATCATTTCCAACGATCTCCTGTATTCTCTGGTTATGTTAATGCTACGGAGCTTCAAGCCGATACAAGCACAACTTGCCGCCAGATCCATTCAAAACCCTCCCTATGATACCTCTACTGAACCCAGCAGTATTCTTTTCATTATTTAACAGGTAACACAAGGACTCTGATTTAAAACCAAAGCAAATATAACCCTGGCACAAAGCATAATTCAACATTGGGCATATAATATTTTGTTTGATCAAGGGGTTGGGCAGGTAGTGTCTACGTCAAGTTCACAGTATAGCTTTCCATTCCCATCCAACAAACACCACAGGTTCAGCTTCAAATGAATATAGCAGGATAGGATCGCCTTGCCCTCTTCTCCTCGTATCATCTCAGCTGTCACAATACAAAGAAGGATTGAAATACAGCAGATAAGTATACGACGTGGCTTTATCTGCTGCCCCTAAGCAGCTTTACTCTAAGGAAAGCTCAAACAATGTTGGCTAATCATAACATTTTAAGAGTCAACTCGTCATTTTGAAATTGTCAAGAACAAGAGGTGATTTCTTAGGAGATGACAACCTTGTTATTGGAGCACAATAGAAATGAGAGAGAGAGAGAGAGAGAGAACAGAGCACAATAAAGACAGAAAGACAAATACAGACAAAGAAAGACGTATGAGATCGTGCCCCTGCCTATGTGTACATATGGAAAAACGTGCTGGAGGAGAGAAAGACCAACACATTGAGATAAGCCCCTTTGCTCAGGCTTCCTTTTAAGAGTGATTTGGCAGCTCGGCCCCATGTCTGTTGGCAGCCAGCAACGTATGCCCCCAATCATCTGCTGATTGCTGAATTACAGCATGGCTTTTTTTTTTAATTTCCATTTAACACTTTTGCTGAGGTACTTGGCAATAAATACGAACAAACAACTTCACAATTACAAGTGACGTATAGCTGGCCGGTTTTACAGGCAGGTATTCAGTTTTATTGGCCTAGCTTATTAAATTCAACTCAAACACATTAAACAATTCCGTTCCTTTCTCATTAAAGTTTTGTTGTGTATTGTTTTCATGATAGCATTTTTCGGTAATCAGTGTGGTCTAAACATCAAATATGCCCTGAAGAGAGTTTGCTGCATTTCGGCCCTTGTGGTCAGGCACACGTCTTCTCAGCATATACAGGAAGTGATGCATTCTCCATATTAGGTAACTACGTCAATGAAATTACTTTACCGTCAGCAAGCTATATTTATAGAAGATGCACTGTATGGCAGAAGCAGCTCCACAGGGGTGTCTCTGCCAGTCTGCCAGAACATAACAACATGTATTTTCAGTGCCAGCTCTTTTCACGGTTTTCTTTGCAAATCTAAATCCAAGGTGGCCCCCTAACTGTTAGGTACTATCTTAGCCTCATGATAAACCAGCAGGAATTCATTTTTTATTAAAAAGTCCTATGAACATGAAGAAGGGGCGATGCTTTCTGTCCACTGCCCAAGTTCTGGTGACATGCCAGCCGAGGGCACCTATCTCCGCCACCCTAGCTAAACAATATGTAACTAAGGAATACAGACTATAGGGATAGGAATGAAGTGTGACTGTGACCAGACAGGAAAATAATCTACGTAATCCAGATCGAAGCCCAAAAGGCTTTTATAGATCGACAGCATAGATTTTCTCTCTGTCTCCATTTCTACCTAGCTTAGGTTTAATTCAACTCAATTAAATCAACCCGTGAGCCCAGGAGTTCACAGAGAAAGCAATCATTCATCTTTGTGGCGAGCCACTTCATCTGAGAGAAAAAAAAGGCCCATACTCTGCTCTTTCTCCATAGACACCATTAGGCCACTCAATACAGTTTCAGCCATGCCAGCTCTGTTATAATTACTGCAGTTGACATCTAACAAACAGCTCTTTATGGATGCCCTGGCCTCACTATTACTTTAACAAATCTGGTCATTTTGTTGTAGATGGCTGCTGGTGTTTGTTGTGCGTGTGTATGTGTGTAATAGGAATTACATTTTTCCCTTTCCACCCATAAATTAAATGGTAGCTTTTACATTTAGTAAAAAAAAGTTGAAATGCTTATCTTTCAACATGCAATGTGAAAAAAAGTTATCCCAGATACAGAAACACACCTTGAGGTAAATCTGTTATCTACACTGCACACCACAGCTTTAATGCAAGATAATCAACACAACAATCAACACAACCAAAACAGCTATAAGGGATTGTCCTTGAGTGACTGGCTGTGACTGTCACAGAAACCTCTCCCTCATCATGACTATATCAGGCAGCTGCTTACACGGACACCAATTCAACAGATACATATTTCATGAGCTATGGTAAATACACTCCTCTCACCAATGCCAAACTAGTGTTGAATAATACATTCATAGTGGATCGGCTAATGAATTGAGAGCTTGCCTGAGTGAAAAGAAGAAAGCAAATAACCAATACTCAAAGTAGAAATAGAATTAATGAGCGGTTGTGAATGCTGCTCCAAAAGCGGTACCATTTCTGTCCTCCACCTAACCTTTGTCTCTGGTCAAAGTTCTATATTAATGAATGCAGGAGAGGTTTCATAGTCTTCTCTATGATTGTGGATTTCACAGATGTGTAAATGATGCCACGTGAGATGCTGCAAGTGAAGCTTTGATCTGCTATTCCACAAGCCAGGTTCTACAACAAAAGGCGAGGAAATCCTGAGCTCAGACAAGCCTTGTGTAATCTAGTAGAACCTCTCTCTATGTTTGATCCTCCTCTGCTCTGTTGGCTGTCTCGGCAATCAATCTTGCTGCCCACACTCAGATATGCCCCATTGGCAAGAACATAGACCACAACCGGGACCTCCTCTTCCTGAACATATGGGTACCTAGCTGTACATTTAAAAGCATATTTACCTGTGAACACAGCACATAGAACTGAGATAAGTGAGTGAAGGGAAAATATCTGTTAAACATTTACAATCACTCATTCTATGGAATAGAACGGTATATTACCAAACTATTGTAAAAAGTCTACTGATTCCTAAACTAATAAATTAGTCATTATGCAAATACAGTGTCAACAGGAGAAAACAATCAATAGGGCAAACTTTTTATAGTGTAAATCAATTATTATTCTGGCTGAACCTGATGTGTACCTGTAGGCTGTTTAATTAATAAAAGCAAACTACACGTGTATAAAATTAACTGGATCCCAGAGTATACCTACTGTTTGCAAGGTACAAAACAGAGTCAAAGTAGTACCAAAAACACCTAGTCAACACAGAGTCAGATCAATAGTTTATGTGAGTTGAGGAACCCACACCCCACTGGGATTGCTTGGCACTTGTTTTCAACATGGGGTCCAGTGATGCCTGTGCACCTGTAAGGGGACCCCCAGGAAGTTGCGTACAAGTTCCAACATTAATAGAATGTGTATGTAAATTTTGAAACAAAAGGTAATGTTATTTTACTAAAAACTATACATTTTCACAGAATGTTAGACAATTATTATAAATAATTATAAAAATACACAGATTGTGTTTTTTCACATTACACTGAGACATTAGCAAGAAGAAAAAGTAAAAACAAGTATGCTCACTGATGAAGTAGGACTAACCGTGTCCTGAAGTAATCCTTCACATTTTTGTGAGTTATTGCCATAAAAAATAAAAAGTCACAAATTCACATTGGTTAAATAAGGTTTATAGTGAAGAGATTTAAACAGTGATTTGCTCAAAGTCAGGGTGAAGCCACTAACCAGCTGTAGGTGTTGGCACCAAGTTCTTTGTCAATACTATTACCGATTCTTTTAAGTACTAAATTACTGTTGAATAAAACATGAAAAGAAATAAATAACTAAATGTTGTTTCTAGAGAAGCAAAAGTAATATTCACTACAGCAAAGTCACTATTAATGCTTAAAAACAAACTGGAAACAAATCTATAATTTCTGTAAAATAAATAACCTAATATTTCTGATATCTGATTCTGAGCAAAATTTAGAAAGAATGAAATACACAGATATCAGTCAGTCTCAGCCTTTCTTCCCTCCTGAGGAGGGGCTGGTTTGTTTCAGCCAGCAGCTAAGTGTACAAGAATTTTCCAAATTTTAAGGTAAATGGCAAACCAAGATAAACAGTTAAACTACAGACAGACAGCTTCAGTTTTAGCTGGTTCGTAACAATTCACTATTAGCTTAACAAGCGCACTGTGGTTGTAACAAGAACTGCGGATAAAGCAGGGGGAGGTATGACATGCATTAAACTGGGGACATTACGCAGTTGTGTGCTATGTGTCTTACACTACTAGGCCACTCTGATGCCCCAATAAATCATGTTCTCTAACAGACATAAACATTACTGCCTAAATACAAAACACATCACTCTCAGGAAATTCTCTCCAGTACAGTATTTGTAATAACATGCAATTAATTCTAAGAAGATGACATCCAAATTCATACTCAGCTTTTTGGATGATCTGACGAAAACATCCTAGTCATGTATTTTGAAGTTGGAAAGTTTACCCACTTAGCGCTCCACTGCTTTTCCCTATCTGCCACACAGTGTGTGCTTTCACAGAAGCATGAAAGAGAGCCAGAGTTTCTTCTGCAAATGCATCTAACCTAACCACTCTGGCAGATCTTCCACACCAGAGTGAGAAAGAGGGGCAGAGAGAAGTATTTTAGCAACTGAACTATTTCATAGGTCTACACCCACCCTCATCAAGACTCTTCCTATGGCGAAGGGCATACAGTAAAGGTGAGAAGTGGAGTCTGTATGTCCATCAGCTGCACAAGCACCTTCATTAAGGTGGGAGGAAATGAAAAGACTACAGGTGTACAGTGGTGTGTCTGCAGGTTAGGCCGGGGCAGTTTAGACAAAAGAACAGGAGCTCTGGTCAGCAAGCAGGCCGACAGCGTGGCAAGTCTCTGTAGGTGTCTGACGAAATTAATTAGGAGAGTGAAAGGAAAATGTCTGTCAGATCACAGATCACGCTGTGAAAAATACCTTCCCCTGCTGTGATCTATTGATTGCCATTAAATGTTCCAGCTGCCACTCCGTAAAATATTAATATTTAAAATCTGACAGCTATATAGCAAATTACTATAAACACATTTACAGTAAGAAAGGAAAATCCATGTTTCAGGTTGTAGTCGCACACTTACCCTTTCCATGTCTCTCTTGAGCCTGCTTCATTTTAACTCACATTGCACTGGAATCTGTGACAGTTAATTCTATCACTCCAGTTTGAGAGGACAGACACTCATCCCAATAGGCTTGAGGGAGGAAAGGAGGGGTGGACTTCAGCAATCATTCACTGGTCACTAAGCATATAGTAGTATTTAGACAGCTTTAGCATAATGCCACAGCTTAATGCGTGTTGGCTAATTTGCCAACAGGCTTGATGTGAACAATCTCTCTGCATGTTCTGGTTGGCCGCATGGCCTGATGGGATGGCACACCATTAGCCCAGTCAGACTGCAGGGCCTTGCTGTTAACATTACAATGTGTAGTAGAGCATAACAAAGTGAAGAAGGGCTTCATCTTGCCATATTTGTGTGCTTTCCCAGCAAGTTATGGTCAATGTGATGATAATACAGATACAAAGTCAATATTAGTAAAGAATTGCCTTGCAATTAGAGCTATGGGGTATTAGTATTTTCATAACACCCCTATTATATATTCACATTCTTTATCAGGGTTGGTAATCACTTGTCTCAAACAGTTTAATTACAGCTTGGCAATGACTACTTAACGTGATTAGATGTTATACCTTATTGTTGCGTGTGGCATATTACATCAATTATATTAAGAGTTATTATTGTCATGAGGGTGCAGTGCTTGCATGTGATGCAGGATGCAGTGAGGGCTGAGTGACAGGGACTTCTTAAAGACTTAATTTTACAAATAAAGTAATCAATATAAGCTACTGCACATCACGTCTCACCACACAGTGAGCTGTAAGGTCTTTTGCATAATTGCAATAAAAAAGCGTATTGGCCTGACTGATTGAATTCAGTCTTGGTAATTGCAGCATAAACAATGTAGTTGACTGTCGCAGCTCCTGTGCCACTATGCTGTCAACAATCCAGATATTTTTCTAGTGTCTACTAGCATATCATGCAGATCCACAGCCTGCCGTGTAATGAGTATAATTACATGGTGCGCATGTGTTACCTGTAGGGTAACACATACACACACACACACACAGTCACACACATGTGGAACACAACACATATTTTTCCATCCCTATGACCTGTCACTCAAAATCAGCCTCAATGGAAAACAGGCATGGAGAAGCCCGGCTTCTCCATGCCTGTTTGTCTCCACCATCCTCTGGAAATTCTCCCCTCTTCCTCCTCCCAAAATAAAAAAAAACCCTCCAACATTAGGCCTGCATCATTTGAAGTAGCCACCTAAATCCCTGTTGATGCTGCTGTCCATCACTATGACCACCCATAGTCTCAGCCCAACCTCCACCCTTTGCGCCTCCCTCCATTCTCAATCTTTCTCTCACGCCCCAGTTACTCCTCCTTTCCACCAGGAGAACCTCTGCATGCTTCCAGGCAAAGTCAATGTCTATCTCTAGTCTTCCTTGTGCTACCCATATCCAGTGCACCGCTCCCATTTCTCACTGTTGTGTCTCGCACACATCTAAGGCATAACCGAGTTGTAAATAGAGTGGAGCTTAAATGACAACAGCCTTGCTTTTCTAGGGATTTGGGGAGGAAAAAAGGAGCTGATTTGTGCGAAAGACTGCTGGCGAAGATAAAATGTTAGGCTTTGGATCTAAATTCCACATGAATGCCTTTCCCTTTAGTGTGCATTATGATGGCAATGGACCATATCATAGTATTTGTTTTGCTTTAGAGCTGTCCCTTGTGATTTATGTTCCCAGAGTGCAAATATTTCATGTCACTATACAAGCAATGTTTCTGTCATGGAGAACGTAGGGGGTATTCAGGGGCTGAATATGTGAGATGTGTGTACACGTGTGCCTGTGCGTGTCTGTGTGGGTTGGTGGTGAGGCACTTGTGGCAGTGCCAGTGTGTGACTGCAGGCCCCCTGGCTAGGGAGCAGCGCCTGGAAAGGTTACCCAGCAGAGTGGCTTTTGTATGGTAATGTGACCTCCAGCTCCCTAAGGAGTCACAGCACCTGCCCAGCACCCCCCACCAACCTCACATCCCCAACATGTTAACTGTTTTCCTTGATAGGAACATAACTGCTGTTCTGTTATTATTTATCAGATATTTACATCCTGGCAATGGTACATAACAGTAACAGAAAATACAATAGAGGTTTTAACTCAAAGAAAAATGCACAGGGGCCCTTAAATGTGTTTTTCCTGCTTGGAAGACTAAGATATGTAAATATAACAAGGGATTATTTTAATACTTGACAATTCTGATGCACACAATTTATGTTCAATGTCAGAGCACACGCAGAAAGTTGGTACACCAGCTATACCATTAATATTACTAGTAAGCTTGAGGTTTCAGGCTTGGACACAATAGGCGAGAAATATTGTGTAGCAATATGCATGCAGACATGCCGACATCCCCCTAAACCTACAGACAACTGGCTGAGCATAGAGAGAGGGGCTCTAAAGCAATTATAGCAAATTAAATGAATGCCCCCAAGTTAAATAGTGTTAATAGTGTTCAGGGAGACAAATTTGAGATGCAACTCACAGTGTGATGGCAAGATCCACTTGGATTGCTGAGTAGCAAACAGTAGCTTTAATTATATTCAAACCCTTTTAACAGAGAATCAATTCATAGCATGCTGTGACAGGTTGTTCACTTTGGAAATGGACTGAAAAGCTGTGTGCATCAGACTCATTTTTGGTGACACCAAAGTTAGCTTGTCTTATGTTATAGTGAATAAACTCAGATTTCTTTTCTTGGATATAATGTAAAACAATGAAAGAACTGGCAAATAGTAACACCTTCAGAGATCTGCTCTGTGATTCAAGGTGACAGTGATGAAAATGAAGAATAACATATGCTGTCAGGCATGACATGATAAAAAGAGATCATCCAAAAGATGAAACCTCGCACACAGGTTCTACCTCATGTACAAGGCATGTCTATATTTTGTTATGTACTATGTTATTCACATGTCATTGCACAACACAGTAATTTAAACCAAAATCAGACACGCCTTCAGAATAGTGAATATTAGACCCTGACCGATAAACCAGTATGCCGATATTATTGGCCAATATGAGCTATTTGCAGACAGTCGGACAGAAGACTGATCCTTCAATCATGTTCAATCATGAGTGTTTCAGTTGCCTAGTTTATCCACCAACTCCCATGTTAGCAACACATGTTTGGAACGTCACAAATCCACTACAACATTTGTTCAAAGTACTATTTATAAGAACAAAAAAAGTTTATTTTTAAACTGCATTATGTCATGTTAACTTGGGGAGGTCTCATAACTACACTTCAATATTAGGGATACTCTTTGTTCATGTAATGTGTTTCTGAAAATAAGAAGAAAAGAATATCAGATGAAATATCGGAATACCGGATTTTAAAATCTTCAAATGTCACAATCGGTATCGGTCTTAAAAATCCAGTATGGTCGGGATCTACCGACTATATGTAGCACACCTAAATAACAACTGTGGTTCATGTTCTCTCTCTAAAACCAGCAGATCCCAACAAAATTCCACTCTATCCTCTCATTCAATGTCTCAGAGCTGCTACCCACATGCTGGTGCCAACACTTGCGTAAGTTGCCCGACCACCAACCTCTATGCCTGAGGCAGCCCTCCTACTGAACTCATTTCTCCCTGCTGAGCAGCATCACTAACCCCTCTCTCATTGCACTCGCACTGGACTTATACATGCATTAGCTTTGCACTGGCTATGCTTTTCCCCTCATTAAATGCTTACTTAGGTATTATCATTAAATATGACTTGAAGCCACATCTACGTATGTGTGTCATGTAAAAACCCATTCCCCATACCACACTTTTGTCTATTTATTTATCCATTAAAAAAACTTAATTATGAATGAATGTCACATTGAATAATTCATGTGCAATCCAGTGCGGCGAATAAATAGCTAGTACACCTTTGCTTCCTCCCCTTCAGTGTTCCTTCAACCCTTTTAGTAGCGCCATGCACTACTGTAGGTTATTGGTCTTTCTCCCTCTCTGGAGGGTTCTTGCGCACTTAGTCCTTATTAAAATCCCTATGGCATATAAACACACACACAGTAACACATGCACGCACGCACACACACACACACACACACAGAAACACATGCACAGGCCAAGGACCGTCTGCTGGTACAAACCATTTATTAAAGCTCCTGTGAAGGTCCTGGCAGTCAGCCAGAGGGAGACATGACTTTGGATCCCATTCATGTCCACATCAGCAGAGTAAAATGTTTCTAGGTGTTGATCCATGACAGCCATTATTGCTGCAATCCAGTTTTATCACTGTCAAATTCTACAAAAGGGAAAATAAGCCCTTCTTCTGCACTTTAACAGATTGTCAGTACAGTTCAACCAATCCAAACAGCGGCTGATGGAGTTTATTTGCTTTTGAAGACATGTTTTGGATAGGAAGGAGAGAAACAAACGCATTGTCATCTTATCTATACAGGGCCACAACCTCCCTGAAAATGTGTGATATAATGTAAAAATGTAACCTTCAAATAGACCTAATCCAAAACTCATTACATAATTACGTTTGATTCCACAATGTTTGGCGAAATGTTGAAAAGAAAATATATGTTTTCAAACAAATACAAAAACATAAGAAATTGATATTTAACATTGTTTGCCAAGTGGGCACTAAGGAATGCTACAGGAGGAGCTAGGCCAATGTTAATACATTTATCAAGGGTATCTAATGGTATCAAAGCTAATTCAAGGCTGGAGCACTGAAGAACTTGCCTTAGCTCAGAGCTCAGCAGTGTTAAAGTGTGGATTTAACAAAGAGAGAGACAAAGAAAGGGATAGACAAAGCAAAGACGAAGTGAGACAGACAGATTATGTAATGCGGTAGTGTTGACAGGCAAGAGATTCCTGCTCCGAATTACTGTTGGGCAATAATTTGGATAAATATTGCCATTTATGAACTTCAAGTGGAATTGTATTGTATTGATACCATCACACTATATGACTGCAGTGTTTTTGCCAACATTTGCTCTATTACGTACATCTATATGGGAAAAAAATCTTAATAATGTTCTATTGATTTAAACCATATGACTCTTTCTTTAATTAATCTTGTGAATAAAAAATCTTGATATTAAGCATGACAATTCATTTAACAAGAAAGAGGTGTATGTACTTTACTGAACCCTCTATCCCTTGGTGCATCTGCCGCCAACACACATCCTTATGCCAAAATAACCTCAATAAGAAAAGAGCTGCCCCAAATAGCTAAACAGCACTCACAACCAGTCCCATCAAACTAACTACCTCCAACTCTGCACTCGCTGAAAAGCTGCAACCTTGCTCATTGCCCACATGCCATGCAGAAAAAGTGCAAAGTGGGCTGAAGTCTGCTGTGTCATCACCATACATTATTACCAAGGGTGACATCAGGTAATACCATCAATTTATTCTCCATTCACTGACAGGCATATATCGTATTTAATTCAAAATTGCAGAGAGGGAGTGATTGTGCAGCCCAGGGGTGCAGTAATCATTAGGGAGCATGAAACTATACAATCCTAATTTACAACTTCTTCATCACCTCCATTCTGTGTAGAGGGAATGATCTACAACAAGGTGGTCTGTTTCAGCGGTCAGAGGAGGTCTAATGCATTTGGTAGAGGCTGATAACAGTGCTTCACATTCACACACCGAGCACTCAGAGGGAATTACAGTACAGGGCTGCGGAGAGGAGAATGTCTGAGTGCTTTAGTTAAAACCAGGGGTAAATGCTATCTCGTGCTTACATACTCCCTGATCCATGCACACTGAAGCAGCCTGATCATTTCAGAGCTCGGCCCATTTACATTTTCACTTGACACGGTCACTCATACTGTATATTCTGCTTTACAGAAATCGATTGCCCTGCCAAAGGCTTCTCCTTTTCTACAGAGCACTGGTCTCCATCCAAGCCTTACCTGGATTGAGAGATATGAGGATGAAAGGATTGGGTGCACTGAGACCACAGCCGTGGGGGAGAGATTTTAGTGCAGGATTGAACATGTTCACGTAATGCTTTTCAGAGGATGGGTATGGAGCCTCTCTTGGGAGGAGCAAGCAGCAAATAATGTGTGAGTATCTATTAGCTTTTTTTGGTAACTGCTGCTTGCCTGCTGCTTGTATGAGCCCTCAATGACTAATCTATCAGCTGAACATAAGGGACCTGCCACACAGCTCTTACTGACTTCACTCTCTCTCACTCTGTTGCCCCAGCTGAGCAGCAACGTGTCCGATTTCTCCTCATTAGGAGTGCTGTTCTTTTAACATGCCTACCCAGCAAGTCCAACCCTAAACCAGAAAAAGACACCCTGACCAGTCGCACTGCCCAGTAGCTACATCTGCACTGGAGGAGTAAAAGTGAACCAGTGCTTCCCTGCGTCAGTGTGGCATAGCCTCAGCCAACACTGTTCATCACCCTCACAGTGAAGGCTAAATACGAACACACATATGAATATATGAATAACTGAACAAGTGGTTATTGTTATTCACCTGCACGCACTCTGCCGAGCCTGCAAAGTCTTTTGTTTGGAGCCTGTAGTTCTGCTGAGCATGGGCTTTCTGACAGAATGTCTGAAGTAGGGCAGAGGGGAGTGGGAGCACAGGTGTTACTGAGTGGCTCTTTTACCGGGAAAGAATGACCTGTGTCTGCAAATGCCCCCTCTGTCCGTCTTCGGAGCTTCCTGCTATGCCCCCGTGCCCTTTTTCTTCAGTGGCTACCATGCTGGCATAAAGACCTGCCATTTGCCCAGATGGTGGGCAGCAGGGGTCCCCCCCCCAACACACACATACTTCCTATGTCAGTGAAGTACTGCCCCCCTGAGTGTGTCTGAGATTCAGCTTTGGCTCATATGCCCAGCTGAAATTATCACTAGACCAGAGAGATGGGCATCTGTACTGCCCAAGACAACAAAGGTAAACAGACATAAAAACATCTGACCTTCTTTCAGCCTTCTTATTGTAGTCTTGTCTTTGTTACTTTATCTTTAAAAAAATAGTATCTCAAGAGCTTCTACAACAGGAACAACAACGGTTTTGAAGTGAATCTTGAGAATATACTCTATCCATGTGCCTTTGAATGGTAAACTGAAGCAAGAAAAGCTGTTTATCAGTTCATCCTGATACCACAGGGTTACTCTGTTTTGCCCTATCAACCACATTCTTCTTTACAAGCCACCCACTCCTCCTTCCAGATAGGCCCATGCTACGGGCACCACTGCTTAACCTCTTCATACAGCACTTTCCTGTTTTGACATATATCATGGGTTAGTAAGTCTACATACGGCATTAGGTGAACTCAATTAAATTATTAGGGCATGCTTAGGAAAGAAACTGACTGGACTTTACTCCTTCGGTCTGGTTATGTTGAAAATTCAATATTCAGAGATATCTGCATGTATATGTACATGACATGCAGAGGCATTTTAATTTATCCAAATTTAGTTTTCTCCCACTCACCTGCAAGGTTGTGCTACAAAAACGTCTGACCCAGCAAAAAAGCTAATTCTACAAAGACATTTATGCACAAACATGCTTGTGCGCAGTTTTATTGGCACTGTTCAAAATCAATTAACATGAAAACAGTTTTAATCAGTTAGCCAAAACAATGAACAACCACAGCTCAGAATAAATCAAAGCTGAATCTTATAGCAGGAAATATACTGATTTAAATAACAATAACACTGTTTACACGCAATAGAAAATATATAGAGGGAATACAGAATGTACCATTTTTGTGTCTGTCATTTCATTTATTTTACTTAGCTTGGTGCCGTCTATTGAGTATGGGACGAAACAGGGAAGGGGCTTTGTGCCTACTGCTACACATCAGGCTCTTCAAGTTCATAATGTCATACTGACACCAGGAGACAGGTAGTGCCAGGGGTGATGCCCAGGAGTGAAGGGAAGGTCAGCGAAGCTTCACAACCGAACTGGTGCTGATGCCACAGCATGTATGGCTCAAGTGCTTGGCAGTGCATCTTAACAACAAAATGTGACATTTTTAGAAGCTGTCAAATTTCAGTCTAAAAAGCGGTCTTGACTGGGGACTGGGCCAGAGCACCGCTGCAGGGCTTTCAATCTGCCCGTAATGGGAAAGATGGAAGAAGATAAGATTCCAATTCAGCCATTTCTGCACGGCCCAATGTGATCACACTGCAATCCGACAGGGCATTTGGGGAGTTGAGAGAATTCTTAAAAAGACAGAATATCTTCAAGTATGGCTTGATACTCATACAAATTCCATCACTGCTCCTAATTGTTCACTTCACTGAAAGTGATATAATCTGGTAGTATTACAGATTCTGTCCTCTATCACAAATCATACAGCCAAGATCTCTATGTGACTACATGTGGAATATTACACCAGTGACAAAGAAAGAGCCAGGCACATGTTCACACCAAGGACAATTTCTGAGAATAATTTTGGTTTCTTCACGCTTATGTTGTTCAGTGTACTTAGCGTATATTTGTCTTATTTCCACAAGTAAATCAGTGCAATTTGGTCTCATCTAATTCTGCACAAATACAAAAGTGATTTCAAACCTTGCAACAATTACAACACAATTACAATGACTGAGAAAACTATTTGTAACACATTAACATATACATTACTTCAGATTTAAATTATTTTTGATGAAACCATTAGTACTTAACTCTCATGTTAAATAACTTAAGTCTGCCCTTATTAACTTAACTTATTCATACCCTTGTTTGTGATCCCATGTTGGCAGTGTTGCCAAGTCACTTTGGTATCATGGTGTTTTCACATTAATGTATTCTCATTAATGTTTTTAGAAGTGTGCCCACCTGTGGAGAAATAAATTCAACTGCAAGAGTAACAGACTCTATGGACCAAGTAACAAAATGGGGCTAAGTTTAAAACAGACAACTGTTAATCCAGTAAGACCACTGGGCATTATAACTCTAATCATGTGAACACAGGCAATGCTCTGAAGCACAGCCTGATAACTGCAGGTTCTGCTGTGACATTGTCATGACCACAAATGTAGTATCGTTTCTATTCTGTGTCCCTAAAGAGATGTACATAAAGAAACACATATGTATATGATGGTGTAGTGTGTGGTGCATACAGATAAATGCATAAAGATTCCAGGTACACTGTGCAGATACAGTAACAGTGTTTGGCTTCACATGAAGCAACACTGATGAACACAAAGACAACAAAGATATGATTGCCATTTCAGATTTTTAATTAGCCACTCAAAGAATAAGCAATTACATATATTTGTTTTCTTTGTACTATTGGTAACAATAAAAACTTTGTATTGGCGCTTTGCCAAACCACACCAACAGGGTATCATGCCTCTTTCTCCATGTACATATATACTGTCTAAACCCCCATAAACTATTTTTAATTAATCTTCAGGATTAATTTTGTCGCCCTGGCTTGTCTTTATAAACGTGCATTGAGAACGGGCCTCAAATACAAAGAAAAAAAGAGGGTGGGAAGAAAACGATTTTGTGTTTCTTTTAGCCAATCTAAATTCTCACATTTTTCTAACAAAAAGCCCATGAGCTGCTGAAACAATACCCTCTTATCTGCTTGAATTGGGTGAAATTTCCGCTCTGTCTCTCTTTTATTAGGCCATATTCAACCTGTCGCAGTTGAGAAGCAGCCTGCAAAGCTGCTTTGTGCTGAAAGGAGATAATGCTACTGGTGGCTGTTGGTTTTGGACTCACCCCTGTACCTTTATCTATCAAGTCCAGTTTACAAACACCAACAAACCATTGCTCCTACACTCTCTGTGGTATTCCTGCAGTTGTGTTAGCCCAGCATTTCCTGCTGTTTATGTTACTTGGACAGAGTAAGAAAGACAGTTAAGACAGAGGTGTCCAGTCATAGCACTATGGTACATTATAGTGTAAAAGTCTGATAAGCACTTCCCAAACACCTAACAAGGAAAGGAGAGGAGAGGAGGAAAAAAGGAGAAGAGGATAAATAGCTATTTGTATGTGGTAGAAGCCTTTTGTCTGCAGCAAATGACTTTCTTCCATGTTCTTTCAACCCCTGTCAAATTGTCATTGAACCTTCCTGAAAATCAAAGAAACCCTTCACACACTGGCTGTGACGTCAACTTCTTCTATCTCTCTCTCTTTCTCTCTCAATAACACAGACACACATCTCTTCTTGAAAGAAATAAAAAACTACAAAAAAAACCCCTCACTACTTGGGGGCTCTCCAAAGACATACTACTGAATAAACTGAACTACATTCAGCCTCCCGCACATCTCCTCTCTAACAGACTTTATTCTCTGTTAATGCTCTGAGGGAAAGTAGAATGCTGAAAAGAGAAGGATGACGAGAATATGCTTGTAAAAAATCATCCCAGTGAGCTACATAACTGAGCTATTTAGTTGTGGCAATCTAATTGGAGCTCCCAATATAAACCATGACCAACATGTCCAAACAGACTAGGTCTACTTACAGTATGTAGCTCACAGCCTTGACAACTGCTCCAGCAGTGGTTAAGTAATGACGTGAAGGCAGAGTTTGAAAAGTAAGCTCAAAGAAGGAAATGCATGTTCCTCTAATCTCTTTCCGATAGGACTGTAAAAAGCCTGCTCATTGTTGCATTTGGCTGCTTTGTGTTCTGAGTGAAGGATCAGACTAGAACTTCTGACAGTAGAAATATGCTGTCTTTTGAAGTGAAGAGAGTCTTGAACAAAAAAACATCAACAAGCTTAAACTGTGTCTGCAAACAGATTTATGCCTGAAAGGTTACCCCTGATTTGGTGAATTTCTGGGCACGGCGTAAATGATCGAATAAACCCCCCACTTCTATTCCAACTTTTTTAATAGAAGGGAGAGCACCCAGTGGTACAGTAATACACAAGATGTTAGGTCTGAAGGTGGAAAGGTATTACCAGGTGTGAAGAAAATGTGTGAGACCCCATTTCTGTGTATCATTAGTGTAAAGTGCAGTCAATTGTGCAAGGTGTATGACGTCCGAAACATGGACAGGCTTTGGTATTTTGGTGACCAGAGGCGCAAAGTGCACCTGTGGTGCAATTGGTAGGGATTAAGAAGAATAATCCATCAGTGGTTAAATTAGAAACTGGCATCAATCATGGTTGATAAAACCAGTTTCTCTAATTGGTTTACTAAGAGTCTACTGTACATGACATAAAGGTGCAAGTACTTTTGAGTAGGGCTGCACAATTAATCAAGTATTGATTGCGATTATGATATTAGCTTCCCACAATTAAATAAACATTAACATGCAATACTGCCGTTTAAAATGCATGCTCCGCTCACGGACTAGCTGCTGCATATCAAATCTCAAGCGCTTCCTAAACTTACAGCCAAGGGGGCGATTTGGCTGCGCACGCACCCTCTTGCTGCTACAGTCCAGAGTAGATAGCATTCCACGAGCCGGAGCTGGTCGCAGCTCTTCTTGCCAATGGTTGGGAATCCATCAGATGCAGCGTGTGTCCCAGAAGCGTCCCAGAAGCATGTCAGATGCAGCTCTCGGCTCCGCGAAGAATACCCAAGTCTATTTTTGACGGAAGCCGCGTCAAGCTGCACGGAGCAGATCAAACTGGGCAGGAAATCAAACACAGAACGGCATGGAGAACCCGGTCAATTTTCAAAATAAAACACTTCGTGAATACTTCCGATCATAAATCAATAAAAACACAGTTAAAGGTTCAGTTCAGTAATTTTTAGTGGCATCTAGTGATGAGAGTTAAGAATTGCACCCCCCTCCCCTATCCAAGCGAGTTGTATAGCTACAGTGCCTGCGACAGGACAAAAGATGTCCTCTGTGAGACAGCAGAGTTGCCAGTCAAGAAATCTGGGTTCTTTACATTGATAGGTTAAGAAATTATGTTTACTTGATTATTCAGTAAAACCATATGTTATTGTGTATATTATTGTTACTTGTTCATTAAACAACAGCCACATCAAGAAATTAAGTGTTATATGGTGTCTCATACTCCTGTAATACAGTATTTTACTGTAATCATACTTTTTATTACATCTCGTCAGGGTTGGCTCATCTGGACTAACATACCAAAGTAAATGAAGAACATCTCAAACACTATCACACCTAGTGCATCAAGTATGACCACTGACAGATAACAGGAAAATGTAAGCCTCACTGTTTCTGCACCACAGTCCATTATAAACCACATAATAATACATAATGTTTATGAAGGCATTGGCTGGTGAGGATCAAGGCTCCTCTCGCTTTGCTTAATTAGATAAGCAATCTGCAAATATTACCAAAATGTCTTTTTTTATTTTTTGAAAAATACAACAGAAACACAAAGTAGTATTGATTGCCATAATTTCAGCTTGTGGTAAAATGGTGCAATGTTTTTAATGGGCATTTAGGATGTGAAACTATCCAAAAACACATGTTTTTTTAATGCAAAATCAAATGCAAATTCAGAAAGTATTCATTATTGGCACACGGTCTTGTTATGTGTCACTATTAGCAGTAAAATAAATACAATTTTTCCACCAGGGAGGCATTCAACAGAAGTTTAGCTGCTGATCTGAGCTGTAACTGTTGTATTGACAATAATATTCAGCAGCGGTTTGTCTCAGGAAGGTAAGGGCACATTTCTGTCCACATTGCAAAGCCAAAACAGAGCGCTAGAGAATCACTACATTAAATTACAATCCAACAACATTTTTTTCTACCAGGGCAGTAAAAGTTTAGCTATTTTATTGCCAATTAGTGATCAACTGATTGTCTCACGAACATTTGGACAAAGCCAAAACAGAGCGCTGGAGAGAGAAAGTCACTACATGAAATGAATCATACATACATATTTTTCACCACAAGCCAAACGTTAACGTTTTATTGGTTTTATTTTTCAGCTGATTGTCTTGCGAAAGTAACCCGAAAAACCAAACCACAGCACTGGAGAATAAGAAGGCTACATGAAATTAATCCAACTACATATTTTACAGAAGTGGACAGGAGAAACACGCCAGGTCTGTCAGTGATTATGGCCAGCTTTTAGCTAAAGCTATCAAACAACAGCTTTCATTTGCATCGCTAAAGTCCAACTAACTTAATTACCTGTCCAGCAGAAAATAGACAACTTCAGCTCATGACGACACAATACTGCGACCTCCATAGAAGGGGGTGCCCACAGTTATGTAGATATAAATGGATCATTCTAAGGTAATAAAAACATAATGGTTCATTATGTAAGGTCTTTACACACCACTGAAAACTTATTTATAGATTATATTGCATTTCTGTCAACAAATCCTCAGAAATATTACACACTGAACCTTTAAAACAGACAAAAAAGAACCATTTATCTTCATAGCCTACTTAATCATAGAAGAATCATAAAAAGCAAGCACTGATTACCAAATCAACAAAATCTAAATATGTCAGCAAAATCAGGCAGGCAAAACGCTCCGATTCTGAAATGCTCCCTGTGTGATATGCAGCCTGCAGACAACTGAACAAAATGGGGTCGCAGAGAGCCGTTGCGGGTAAGCAGAGTAGAAGCCATAGGTAGAAGCACAAATTAACAACAAGCCAACAATGTGCTCAGCTCCTGAAATGCATTTGGGACGCTTCCAATGGAAGTTAACGCTGTGCAGAAGACGGGACAAAACCGTGGAGCAGCAGTAGCCGGACTGAGTGGACTTTTCGGGTAAAAATGTTAATTATATTTTATTTCCATGAGATGATGCACTTTAAAAGGTCCAGTGTTATTTTGATGCAAAGATTTGTACATTAGTAGAAATGCAGCACAACATGGATGTGAAAGCAGTTGTCTGTTTATTTAAATTTGAAAGTGCAGTAAAAATATGTTGTCCCTAAAATCATTGAGTAATCTTGATAAATAATCATGATCTCAATATAGATCAAAATAAACGTGATTATCATTTTGGCCATAATCTTGCAGCCCAACTTTTGAGAAACTGAAGGCCTGGGTACAATATTTACATAACCATGCATCCAAACATAATGATGAACAGCCATGTTTTAAAAAAGGATCTACACATTTATCATGTCAGCAATACTAATGTTAAGTAGAATGACAGAACACATTTCCATTATTTTGCCAGATGCACAAGTATTTTTCAGGTGCTTCAGCTGTATATCTGACTATATTTACACAGTCACAATAACGCCTCTCTTGCTAATAGTCTATGCAAGGCATTGGTCTTGTTACAAACCAGCAACTCAGCATTACAATCTTTATTTACAAGACAAAAGTATTTATTCAAATACCTAGAGAGGATTATAGAAATAATTTTTACTGTCCTGCATCTATCAAATTTAATCAAAACAATTACAGCCCTGACTCTGCCCTACCGCATTATATAGTGTTGCAGCCACAGGCTTTTCACTATTTCAATTAAAATGCAGTGCCTTCATAAAAACTGTTTGTAAAAAAAAAAAAATAATAAAAAAATGAACTGCTTCAGGTGCTACTTTTGGGAAAACCATTTGAACAACCAAGATGCAAGAAGCTACTGCACCCCAAACATCTCTCTGTTTCGAAGGGAGGAGTTGCGAGAGAACTTTGAAAAAGTCCTGCAGATCTTTCATGGGGCTACGTGAGCTGGTGTGTTCAGTGCATCAGTGCATCCAGAATGTCAGTGTCCATGCTCGGGTAGCCTTGATTAGACTGTTCAAAGTGATTTCCAAGTTGTAGTGTACTGTGGAGAGCTAGATAAAGATTTAACCAAGTTACTTTACAGTGAAAGTGGTGTTCATACTTAGCCAGTAGTTTGTACGTGTGCACTAAATAACTGCAGGTTGCACAGTCCTATCTACCTACCATCAGATGGCTTATAAGGATTTACCCATTTTGGTGGCAAACAGCATCCTAGAAGCATTCTAAAAGCAGTTGTTCATAGATACTAAATCAGTCAGCCCTTACTCCAAAGTAGAAATCCTGCTTCTTACTGATTCTAAAACTGTTAAATCTGGTTCAGGATGTGTATGTAAATACTGTGGGTTATGCCCAACAGCACTAGCCTGCTCCAATTTACAGTGTAATCCGATACAGCTAACATATACTGTATCTATATGCTCTGAAAGCGGTTCTCTATGTTTTCTGAATGAACACCTAAGCAATATTTTATTGTAATAAATCAAAAGGAACAAATCTGAATTTAATGAAATATTCAATCAACCTTAAAACTACTAAAATGTCAGCTTAATATGTCTGGAGAAAACAGCAATGATGCATTCTGAGCCACAACTCACCAAGTAGGGTTTCCCCGTGCTTCATGCCTCAGCAAAGACATTTAATGCACAGAAACCATAAACAGGACCTTTAACTTAGCAACGTCACAAGGCTCATAGACAGTGTTCAGCATTATAGCTTTGACACACTAAAGATGCCAATGCACTTTATGACCTTTAAAGTATCTGTCGCATTTTGTGCACAATTGTGAGAGTTACTCTAACAACCGTGGAAAAAATCTAATATTTTCCTCATGGGATGGGATGACTTGGACACTAGAAAGCAAAAGTCAGGTATTCTGGGAGAGCTTTTTCTGAGGTCATCAAATATGATACACTAGCTTAAGGCAACTGCACCCACCTTTTACAAGTGAAGATGGAGAGGAGACAACACGCAGCGCCTGTCTTCCAGTCTGGCAATATCTGACAGCCTTCCTTTAGCAGTCTCCTTTTTCTCTTACACCCTCGTACGCAAGCATATAAATATACAATAGAAACTGTTACGATCCCACACAGACGCAAACATCAATTCACGCACTTACTCTGTCAGTCTGTTTCAGAAGTGAAATTATTCCATCTCTCAGGGGTCCTGTTAAGCTCTTACAAAGCCTCAGTGCGTACAGCAGGTAGATTGATTGTGACTTATTAACTGTGAGTGAGCCTAACAGAGTGCATTAAAACAAAAGGAAATCTGATATCCCCACCCATCAAGTGCTTGTTAGAGCTTTAATCAAAGCCCTTCCAAATCTGCATACGAGGTCCTGGTAATGAATTCCAAATGGCATCTTTAAAAACAAGAGGAGACCACACCGCAGTGCCTCGTTACACAAGAGGACCCAGAAGATATTTTACAAAGATCTAGCTCGCGAACAGTAGAATAAGAGATTGTTCTCAATAATTATAGCTCTGGCTTTTATTGTCATCTAAACCATATTTCTCGAAGGACTGTGGCACACAAGATGCTCAATTTCGCAACTCTCTCCCTAAGAGAGTCTATCATCACCACAAAACAAAAACACCTATAACTATTCATACTCAAGTGGCAAAACAGCACCTGACCTCATTTGGTGCTTTTGACCATTTGCTGTTAAATAGAAGCCTTCCAGCCAGCATTGAGCAGCAGTATTGATGGCAGCATTTCTATTTAAACTGCATGAACAGGACTGAGAAGTGTAAATCAGCAGAGCCATCATATAATCTGCTATATTCAGGCACAAAAGCTGTGTAGTTAGAGATCACCATTCCACATGTTGGCTCCAGAGTGAAGCAGAATGACAGACAAAAAACAGACAAATTTTAAAACACTGCAGAATAAAATTTGACCTGGGTCTTCACATTTAATAGTACTATAATTATTTTTATTTATTAAACTTATGAAAGCTCTACATTAAAACATGCTTGCTTTGGTACAAAATCAAGCAAGCCCTATTCACAGGTATATTATCTAACTAATCACAGGTGTTTCTTTCAAGGGCACTGTGAGCAAATTATTTTTATTTTGTTGATTGCAATGGTTGCATTATTGTTTAAAAATACACTGAGAACAGTTTTCATTTGCTAGAAAGTACACCAGCCAAGTCTGCACTTTATTCACAGCAGCTGGGATACTGTTTCAGGTAAGAAAGGTTGCTGTTGAATTTTCTAAATGTAATCTTTCCGTGCTGTGAGCCCCACAAACAAAATGCCATTTACTTCCATTGTACTGAGGTGAAGGCAGAAAGACTTAGAGATGAATATCTCAAAATATGGGCATATATAACAAAAGCTATCTGCATGGCTAGATACCACCAGGTATAAATGAGAAGCAATGATTTTTGTAAGATGAATGCACATATTCCTTCTATTCAGTTAATTTTAGTTCTATATTACTCATAAGACCAGACTTATATATTGTAACTAAAGCAAGTTTTATTTCTAGGTATATCAAGTACAATGTAAATGCGAATGCACATTTCTGCCAATTTAAATTGGTCTAGTTCAATAGATCAATAGTGATACTCCTGATTATGCAAACAATTGTGATAATCATTTTAGCTATATTATTGGTGAGCTAAAATTTTACATAAAGCATGTTAAATAGTAGGTGGGAAAGGCTGATAATTTCTTGAGCAAACACAAGAAAGGCGAAAAAATAACAGGAACAAGCACAGCTATTCACAACAAAGTTAATCAGGCTTGCCTGAAAACAACTAAAGCTTCAGTGGATGTCTAATTGGATTAAACCAAAACAGAGGATGTGTTTCGTGTGCTGTTGTTGTGATGGCTTGACCTCTAATGGCAGCCCTTTTTCTAATTTCTTCAGCTCCCCAATCAGACAAAGTCTAATGACTACTGGCACATCTGACACATTGCGGCCAGACAGTTTTCTAGAGAGTGACTTATAAGTTAAAACTGAGGGAGAATTGGTCAAGGTCATTCAGAGAGGCGAAGCAGCTCCAGCAGCGTAAAACTCACACAAATCACAGACTGTCTGGCTTGCCGCTCTCTCCTCCAGGGGACATTTAACCCACTCCTACAATGACCTTTCCAGGCAAAAAGTGCCGTCACTTCAGAGGTTTATGTGGCAACGTACCTGCCAGGACAGCTGATGACACATTTCAAACACGACGTGCAAGCACCTTGGTGCTGTTGAGGGGAGTTAGAAGTAGAGAAGACTGAACAGCTTACAGCTCCCTTAGGCTGATGCTAATCTCAGCTTTACCACTGCACAGGCCAGGTCTACTGTAACCTTGCATACTGTTCCAGGCCTACTAAGCTCAATTAAACTGCTACCCTCATTAGAAAAAGTAAACACCGGAGGAACTAAAGACCGGTTATTGGTCATCCAATACTGACATACTATAAATAGACTGCATTTGTTTAAGGTTTAGTTGCAACAATGTATTAAAAACAAGGTGACAGAAAATGTGTTGTCTCTAAGGAATAAGTCAGACCCCCTCCTGAGCCAATCACAAACAAATATATCTTATGTTTTGAGTGCCAATTATAGTGCACTATCAGGCCCATCATTGAATTTTTGAAAACGCTGTGGCAAGATGCACAATGTCACCATGTTGCGTGAAATTAACTGAGCAAATGGACAGAGACCGATCCATAGTCCTGTTATCATGGGGTCATAGCTAGTGTGGCCATGATTATTCTCTTCAAACTGTCTCTCGTTTCACTATTTTTACAAACACATTACTGTCAAATTGACTGAGCTGATCCGACCCCTGCAAAAATGCCTCTATATTTACTGTGAGTATGGCAGAGTGTTTCAGGAACAATTAAGTGTGTGTGAGCCTGTGTGTATGTTTGTAGGTCAGCGTTTTAAGCACTGCCTATCATCTGAGAGGCTGTCAGCCATCAGTGACTAATGTGTCAGTCTGTCACAGTCAAGGACCTACCATATGGCGCCAGTGCCCCCCCATTTAAACTAATGGGTGGGCTGGGAGAAACAGCACAGCTAAGTAAGCACACATACTAAGCCAAAATGTCTGTAGTAGAGATGCAAATGTTAAGCAGTCTCCTTTATCAATCATTGGTCATAGAAATAAATAATTGATTAAATATGAAAATAAAATACAAATTGCATGCTTTTCCTGGATGAACATTTTAAAGTATTGGCATGAGCTGTTTTTGCAGCACAACCAGAGTCAATTTATGTCAGTCATTGCTTGAATAAACAGCAGTAATTTCATGAGCATTCATACATTGATAACATGTTTTCCACATACAAAAAAAATTGTCTAGGCATTTTGGTGCGTAATGTTCACAATAAACTTTTATTTCTAAAAAAGAATATTAAGAATATGTGCAATGTTCTACATTAATGTAACGGACTGAGCCAGATCAATATATTCCTGACTGATTAACAGTATTATGGATGATTAACTGATCATCGATGAATCACTAGCATAACAAGTCTGTAGTCTAAGTAAGTGCCTACTATGAGTTAGGCCATGTGCTGTGCCAATTAGAGCAGACTCAAACTGTTGAGGGTGGCCCAAAGGCAAAACAGAGCTGTGGCCATTTCTCCCAGGAAGCCCTCCAATTACCACCCAGCAGGTGCAGTGTCTGGTTGACTCATGAGAACACATGACACACATCAGGAACCTCATAGATATGAGGCACTCTATCGGTCTTCCTGGCCATCTTGTGTCTCTGCCCCTCCCTTCTCTGCCTTTGTGTCTTTTAATTTAATATTTTTCCATCACCTCTTTTTATCTTCCTTCCTCAATTTGTTTCTTCTCAATTGAAAGCAATTCCAAAGATACCGACCAAAGTAAAAATCGACTTAAAGGAGAGGTTTTTACTGTATTGCCTTCCAACTCGGCATCTTCTTTCTATGAGAGTCAGGGGCGGCTGATGTGACCTAACCTTGCCACCACATGGTGACTACTGTGCCAACCCTACTCGCATTCCTGCTGATGAGACGCTGGCCATGACAGTCCATCAGCGTCTCTCCCTGGTAGGAGGCACTCCAGTGCTCTTTTATTTTCCCCACTTAAATCTCCCCAAAGTCACTTTCAAAGTCTGCATTTAATAACCAGCTAGTAAGGAGATGTGTCATAGGTCAATATAATATAGTAACATAGATCTTAGCGGCTGATTAGCTCACTGTTCTTACAAAACAAATTGGCATCATCGACATCTCGGCAACACTGTATAGACATAATGAGAAAAATTATGCTTTCTAGTTTTACTGTAAGTGTGCAATGTGGCTGCTTTCTTGTTGCTGTTTGTTTTTTTTTTTTTCCCCTTCTACAGTTATTTTTTTTTATTTGATAAGGAAACTTACCTTTGTTGTCATTTTGTGTGGGGGAGGGACACAGACAAAACAGAGGACACGCAACAGGGAATATTTTTCTTTATCTCAACATATTGAAGGTTTGCGGTTTTACACATGTGTTTTCTGATACTTAGATAAATTTTTTAGTACAACATCAGGCATGTCATATTGTACACATGCACACTGATGCATGCTTAACTGGCGGAAGTGCAGTGCTGTAGGTCCAGACCTCACTTTTAGTGATCAATGACTGGAAATGAAAATGACATTTCTTAACAAATCCCCAGCTGTTATATGGTTGGAATCAGCTCAAATGCAGGACCAATTTTTGATACTAAACTACTGTGTCTGCCATTAGGGAACATGATTTTTTTTTGTATGCCTTGTCCACACCTTCTAAAAGATTAGCAGTGATGCTGGAAGCCATGTCCAACCCACTCACCAGGACTTCCCTTAGCCAATGCAACCTGCGAATCATGAAGCTGTTCCACTGTCAGAGCCTTGGCCCAATTCGAACCTTGCTGAAGCAAGTGTGTCACCCATGCAAAATGGAGAACAGATGTGGTATATGGGCAGAGTAATATAGTCTTAGGCTGCCTCTGCTGCACCTGATGATATGGAGCCAATAGGGGCATTTGTCAAATGCAATCAGGTGTGATGGAGGAAAGAGATAGAGCGGGGATAGAGAAAGGGGGTGGGAGCGGTGGACTGAACAGCTTGAGCCCTGCCAAACTCCCTTCGGAGCCTCAGCTGTGGGGTGGACAATGACAAAAACATGCCCCCACCGCTTCATGAGGACAGCTCTGTTCTGAAAGGAGAGTATCACTTACAACAAACCAAATAACACAGGGGATAATTTCAAAATCACACCAATCAACTGTGGATGATTTACACTGCACACTAAAATGCAAGACTCAAAAAAGGTGAACCTCAAGTGCACAAATTTTCTAAAATGCCATGAGGTCAGATTTTAATCAAAGGTAAGAGACACTCAGCTCTTCATTTCTGTGTGAACTTTGGAGCAATCTCTATTCTGCTGCTCTTTTCTAAGCCTATAAAAAGGTCCACAAGGTCAGAATAAAGGCCAGTCCAGTCCCCTGAGTAGGGCACTTGAATGGAAAGTCTGAATCTGATTTACAGTTTGGCCACATGTGCAAGCTGCCAATGACCGGGCAGCCAGCCAGCCAGAGTGGGAGAGTAGAGGAGTGGGTCTGTGAGTCGGTAGGTAGTAATGAATGCCTGAGTACAAAAATTGTGTTTTTATATATCGACAGAATCATATTACGACAGAGCATTAATAAATGCTAAAAGTAGTGTGAAGACAGAGTGTTCGAATCTACATCAAAAGACCCTGTGTAAGATTGTTTGATTTGGGTAATCAAATCAGCCTCACCTCTGTGCATATTTGTTCTGTGTCAGTGACGTATGTTACACTTCTGAAACTCCATTCATACTGACAAGTTTACCTCCTTTATATAAATGTAAGATTGCATCTCTTTCGCATGTGTTTTATCCTCAAACCAGATGGCAATGTGGCAATTTAGTTAAATGATTCCTAATTAAAAGAGGAACACCATTGGTGGATACTTTGCATGGAAGCAAATTTTTTTCCCACTTTGCAAAAGCAAAACATTCAAACCAATATACGAACATAATCCTGATATATGCACCATTTTGCTAATTCAGATCTGTTGCACCATTAAACGGAACTCATGCTGTGTAAATACCAGTCACTCTCTAAAACACATGAACTGCCATCATGTGTCCATCTGCACTCTTCTTTTAGAGTACTTATTGCCACATGGAAGAAAGATAACTGCCCAAGATAAAAGCAAAAAGGTAAGTTATATGCAACAGAAATAAAAAATGACTCAAGTAGCTACTCAACTGGCTATATGACTTTAAGATAACTCAAACTTTTCTAAACACCTAAATTTAGTATGTATAGATAACGCAAAATTGTGAATACTTGTACATTAAAACAGCCTTAAATGCCGCGAGTGTGTCTGTATAGTAAGCACTGATAAATCAGTAGGGCCATTATATTAGTCAATATTCCTATCACAGACATAATATATAATGTATTGTATGTACTTTTTAAAATTTAAAAATAAAATAGGCAAATATATTTTAACAGATTCTTTAAACTCTCAAAAATCTATTTCTATATCTGCCTTAAAATCCAATACTGGTGTGTTATTCATGCCTGCATGCATGCTGTTTATTGAATTAAAGTGTATCTAGAGATTTTCACGATACTCAAATACACGGATCATAATGCAGTAGCTGGTAAATAACACAATATGCTGTGTGGGTGTAGGTAATATGGTCATCTCCAGAGTGGCATGTTCAGGCATGCCTGCTCAAACATGGACATTTTAGGTGTTTGCAAACACCTTGGCATCACAACAACCTACACTAGCACATAGCTGTGGCCTGGTTGGCTGGTGGAAGACAAGCGGGCCACACCACCACGTCTGGACTATACATCGGGACCAGCTATTCACTTTTAATGACTAGTGTGCTGTACCAGTGCTCCTGAGACTGGACAAACACTCACACACACACACACACACACACACACACACACACACACACACAGATGCTTTAATGGGTAAACTATGGCAGCAAAAACATCTGATAAAAACACTGCTTATCCATAGCAACACACAGTGACAAAATTGTGATAATAAGTTTTGAGAATGTATTCAGCTCTACAAACAAAAACCCTGGTTCCTTTGTTTTCTCCTTTTTTCATTTAATTGCATATTTTATCTGAAGATGGACACCATCTATCCCACATTCTAAAACACTGCCTTCACTTTGTGCTCTTGGCTGTAGCAGGTGGCTAATCTGTTATTTCTGGAATAAATGAATGGAAACATCTTCATCAACAACGTCTTTTTTTTTTCTCAACGTGTTTGTTCAGTGAAGTTGAGTGTGTGTTCAATGTGCATATTAGGTATATACTATGGTTTCAGCATGTCACTTCTATTCACATACAATTTCCGCATTAAACAAGGTTTGAGCCAAAGTAGGCACAGCACAAGCAGATGGTCAAAATGACAATGACTTCCTGAGTCTGTTTTGTCTAGCAACAGCATACTCAATTCAAATGCATGCACACACAAAATATTTGTGCCAACTCTAAAAATAAAACCTTGTATTTTTCTGTCTCTATGAAAAACAAATCACTCAAATTGATGCATATACAATATTTTATAGTTTCTTTACATTACAAATATGTTTAACATATGATCACCAAGTGACAATATTGAGGGTAGATAACAGCTATACTGACTGCAGCTATACTGCAGCTTCTACTTCCTGTTATTCTTACTCTTTTCATTGAAAGCAACTTTTTACACACACATATCCTGTCATTCGTGCAGCCAGTTGGCAGCTGGAAGACTTGCTGGCAGATGATTCAATTCAATCAACCCGTCACTTGAGCATGATACCACCTGTCCATTTTGTGTTCACCTCGTATCACATTCAAATCAAATCAAATTCAAAGCTGTTTCACATGTAATGTCTGCCTCACCTCCACAACACGGTACCAGCAGCTAACACAAACCACTATAACACTTTGCCTGGTAATGTTTTAAGATGTGATTCCAAGTCCAAATTATCCAAGTGTCCTCTGTGCTACCACTAGACAAAAAAAGGAACTGAAAAACAATCTCTGACAAATAAGTGACACTAATTTGGTCAAGCCAATTCAATGAATTTATGAAATACAATCTCTGCTGTGACAATAACCACACCAGTTGGTGTGAGTGTCAGTGAGAGGGAACATTAACATATTCCTGTCTATCATAAACACATCCAACACAGTTGGCTTCCCCTAAACCACTAGAGGGAGAAATAAGCTGTGATTTACCTCAAAAGAGAGTCAGGTATGCAATATACATGGAGAGGTTAACCTTTCAGTCAGAATTGAAATGTATATTCAATATTGTACTGACACACGCCTTTGCGGGCTACATAATTTTATTTTAGTGGGTAATTTATCTTTAAAAAGGGATGACTGCTCCTTGGTGGCTTTTACAATGTGTGTTCAGCTGGAAGAGACTGGTGCTGGGCTGGCAGTGGGCTTATCAAAAACAAGTTGAGGCAACCCTCCATGAGGCAAGACGGGGAGAGGGATAAAATCCATGTTTCTGCTCAACTAACCATCAAACCTAATTACCTGTGGATAGGACTTATGGGCCACATGTTGGGTTCAAAGTTTCCTGATCAGGAAGTGGCTTGGGAGGGAGCTTTAGAGCGTGTGTG